>NC_088201.1:158961708-159261989 GCF_037126465.1 Ornithodoros turicata | reverse complement strand
AAAATATACTGGTATTTGTGTTTTTTGCGATGTATGGCCCACATTTTATTTTTGACCAGCTATGCCAGTGTAAGAGCTCCTACGCCAGACTAGCTAATTCCTCCTCTTTGTCCTCCATGCGGTCACATATATGTTACACTACAAGGAAGCTAGCTGGTACCACAGTACCAAACAGGTGAATTAACATGAACACAATGACATAGCAGAGTGAATAACAACCACCATTATTGAATTAGTTTGCTTGGTCGATGGCAACTGAAGGTGCCATATTTCTTTCCTCAGATTTTTTTTTGGTTTGTTCCAGCTAAAAACAGAAGCCATACACTGAACAGCAGGGCATAATAAAACCCTCCATAAGCATCACTTTAGCTTTGGCAAGCGTGGCTTTGCCTCCACAAGCATGACTTTGACATAATTGCTTTGTGTCGTGATAAAGGGTACTATGACTGTGTTCGCAGTACCATTTAAAACGTTGGCACCTATAGGGCTAGATTGCAGCCCCCTATTGCGTGCAGATATTCTGATGCCTGCAGGGCTGTAAGCTGTTCCTCCTGGTGAAAGAAAGCTTGAAAACTGCATAGGTTGTGGCTCACTGCCAAAGAGATACGGTTGGAGAAGAAATTACTGGACATAGAGCACAGTGAGGCGTGCTCCACCCAGGCCACAAGGAGGTACTATAACTTTGAGCCACCTTCTGTTAATGCAGAAAAAACACACATTTCCACTGAAAGAAAGACTGTGGGCTTTTTTTCTGTTGTGGTTGAAGGGCACACGAGATCCTAATAAATTGTTTCCAAAAGCTGTTACGTCGCATTCTGACATGATCTGAGCCAATATGGTCAGCTGATGCTGTAAGATCTACATGAAACACATGCCAGCAGATTCTGAACATGCTATAGGAGAGGGTATGCTCTTGAAATGATGAGATTTGTTCACTTTCCAGATGACTTCAGGTATGTGAAAACAATCATAAATGTTGACAAAGCTGTTATGAAGCAGCGACTGCAACTAATCTGTAGAACTGGGCAGAACAGTTGAATGCAAAATTTGTTCAAAGTGTTCTATAGCGTCAATAACAAAAACAATAACAAACAACGTTGGACTAGTTGGTAAGCATATGACATGGTAGCGTGATACAGATGGGATATGAATGAGCTGACGAAACATTTTTCTTGCGTAAGAACAAATACACGTGTAGGTTCTCAAAATGGAAAAGCAGTGCTTCGATTTTCGCAGGAGAGAGCCACAAAGGCAACTTTTTTTTTTTTTGCTTCTTAGATGGCCTCAACTGACGAACAAGCTGCAGCACATTATGGTGACAAATTTGATTTTTTTAAAGAAAAATAAAGCTGTAGATTTTCAATATGTTGCAGGAGAGGACTAGTATACAAATAAGGGAAGATTTCTTTTAGACGACCCATATGTGAATATACTATCTTAAAAAAAAGTAATTTTTTTCAAGTGCTTGATATTCTCAAACACATGGTTAAACAATGAGTATAAATCAGCTTGATATTTTTATGTGAACGTAATCACAAGCATTCAGTTACAAGCATAAATAATCTGGGGCTCCTTCAAGAATGCTAATATATCATAAATGTATTGTAAACTTGACTCCAAATGTGCTCCGTTCTTGAGTTCTCACCACGTCACCAGATTTATTCTCGTTCTACATACCCTTTGGGATGGTAGACCCGTGCTTCCCCTCTAACACCAGGCAAGGAAAGCGCACAAATGATGTATATGTAGATGTCAGAGGGAAGCTCGTAAGGGACAACTTCATATTTCGGCACAGTTTAATGCGCCCCATTGTTCAAGAAAATAAAATGATGATTTACATTCGATGTATGCATCGTCTAAAAAATGCACACAATTTTTTTCAGTGATATTTAAGGGAGTCAAGCTACATCTCTGGCTAGTTTTGGCTGGAATAGCACAGGTTGACAGTTACACAAGCTGATGTATGTCAGCATTGAAAATATGAAGGAAAAAAGCAATTTAAAATGCCTCACTCAATTTGCTACTTTTCATAGCTTACACCTTGACAGGTGTTCTTTATCCTAAAATGGTTTCATTGCCAAAATCAACGAGAATGACCGTCATCACATTAACAAGTTTCAACTGTATACCAAGTAATAACAAACATGTGCTTATTTTTTCTGCAATCAAGATGTGAATTACATTGTTGAGTTGCAGGCTTCAGTGAAAAATCACGGCTTGTGATGTCAGTGCTGAGTGAGTACGGCAGTGCTAGTGACACAACATGTGATTCCAGTGTCTTTCACCCCACCCCACGTTATTTCGTGAGCAATTAGCATCAGAATCAATAAGCTTGCATGATGCACTTATGAAGGGTAATTTCATGTGTGCCGATAAACATACTGCAGTGCTAATTTACAGTGTAGTTTGTGGCTGTGGAGCACACTCATATTCAGTATGCCATGTGAACTAGAGGAGCATTTTCTGCCATAAACATTAGATGAGCGAAGACCCCAAAAAATGTAAGCATTGTTTACGTGCGTTTTACAACCTGCATTTTTATTTATGAGAGGCTCTCTTCATAGCAAGAGGGAAAGGGTACTGGCAATGTGGCACATGTTCATAAGATGTGGAACCAGAGTCACAGAAAAAAAAAAGACAGCATATCATGATCTCAATCATGTCATTGTGTCCGTCTTTCTGTCTCTTGTTCTGCATTTGTTAATCTGTTTGTGTAGTTGCTGGATTTTAGCCCAACAGCAGGGGTCAGCAATTACAGAACATCCAGAACATGCAAGGCATATATTTCCTCATTCTCCGCATTCAACGTTCAAGCAACGTTGAAGAAGTAACCATGCGAAGAAACAATACAACAGTGAAGCTGGCTTCAGTACACTACAAATATGTCACATGTAACAATATACAGTATGCCTGAGTGTTTCCCAAACCATGTGTCAGGACCCCCGTTGAGGTCGTGATAGCCCAAACGGGGCCCAAGAGAAAGCAAATGAAGTGAGCGCAATATGCCACAAAACCAAGGAAACTATCTCTCTACGACTGCATTATATTGAAGTTGTTTTACAAAAATGCAAGTTCGGTCCAGCGCACAATCAGTCGGCAAACAAGCTAACTCGCAGCAATGCTTTCAATGTTCCTCACTGTATCATGACGAGACCGTGGACCTACATCATACGCTACTTGCACGCAGTAGTATAACATTCATATTTATTTATTTATTGCATTCGAGAACCCCAAGGGTCCGGAGGACATTACATTGGGGGTGCACTCTAAATCGTTTTACACCTTAAAGGGTGTAAATCAAAATGTTCATGGCGCACACCTTTTAAGGTGTATTTTAACACCCTCATGGCAATTGGGGTGTAGAGGGTGTAATGCCGAATAAAACTGTTGGGTTTCTGGCAATATGCTGGTAACTGTGTTTTCACAATTAGCAGCATATTGCGTATAATCACATTGAGGTCCATATATGTATGCACATCAAGGTGATTAAATATGTGTGTAAACATGCACAGCCGACATACAGACAATCATGTATGGAGTGGCAGCTGTGCATGGCAATGAAGCATGGCAGCTGTATATAGCTTTTCGTGAAACTGTAGACCTTCTCATGAGCAGGCACCTCCCCCATATGCATGTTCATTACTTAGAACGCTACATTTATTCGCTTCTTCAATGTTTTGCAGTGTTGTAACCCACAAATATCTAACCCTTGTAAAATGCATTACGTTGTTCATTATCCGCAACTCATCAGGATGTTTGGTCCTTTCCTATCTGTATGGTTGTACGCGTTTCGAAGGGAAACACCAGCATTTTAAAGATGTTGCTAGAAAAAATTGACATTTTAAGAACATAACCCTTTCATTAGCAAGAAGGCATCAATTTTATCACATGTATGTGTGGTCGCAGCCCTTCATGAGAAATGCCACATTTACTGATGGTTTCAAGGAGATACTACCTCAACATGCCCCAGAAGCGATTCAGAGTTACATTCATGACCGTGATATTCACGCAGAATCTATAGTCTATGTGAAAAGTGCAGTTGATAATGATAACACATTTGCTGTTGGCTTGCCAAAGAATCTTCCGAGGAGGACTTACCCGTGTTCATTGAGACTGCAGGCGTACATGTTATTAACTCTGATACCATTTTTCTCATACAAACATTAACTACAGTTGAGTATGATGAGCACTATCATGTATTTGTTCTGTCTTGCAATGAGGAGCAACGTGTTTTAAGAAATTTAAGCACTATCTCAACATATCTTCTAAATCTGCATGCAATACCAGATGGTAGACGTGTTGTAAATCCAGGGCATGCACTTTTGTAATGTAACTTCCTGTTCCCTGTTGTTGTATATATTTACTTTTGTTCATGTGAACGAAAATAAACATACTCTCTTTATACACCCAGGCGACACACTTATCACCATATTTCACCTGAGGGTGTAGTACACCATTGTTACACCCTCAGGAACTTCCAAAATAAAGTTTTAGGGTGTGAAAGGGGTGTGATCTTTGTTAATACACCTGTCTTATACCTTTAAAGGTGTGAAACGATTTAGAGTGTGGGAACTGGAGAGTAAGATAGATTTACAGCAACTTGATAGAGAAGCAAGCAAAAAAAAAACAACACAATTAGCTGAAAGAAACGACGACAGTACAAACTTATATGAAAACAAGTATTAAAGCGTGAAACAGGAAGTTCGTTCACATAAGTACAGTTAATTAACAAATATGATAAGGGGTAGGTGAAAAATTTCATAGCAGCTGACATACAAGCGTGGTGGTCTTGTTGGTAGAGTGAACAGCTAGAGAGGTGTTACAAAATTCTGTATGGCCGATAATAGTTGCGAGAGATGATGGGAGGTTGTTCCATTCGATGGCAGTTGAACAAAAGAATGATCTGCATAATGCATTGGTATTACAATGAAAGCGTGTGACCTTATTAGTGTGGTCGATGCGAGGAAAAATGACACTCGGGCGGGTGATGGGCGATTGGTGTGGTGGCAAGATGAAAAAGAACCCACGGAAGAGGGCTAACTTGGCAAGACGGCGACGATGTTCGAGTTAGTCGAGATTAAGATTTGATTTTAATGCGGTTACAGAGGTATTGAATTAGTAGTCGTTGGAAATGAAACGGGCAGCCCGATTCTGGATGGCTTCTATGGCATCGCAGAGATACTTTTGGGGAGGGTCCCAAATAGGTGATCCCTATTTCAGCTTGCTTCGTACAAGAGCCGTGAAGGTTAGGAGCGTAAGATGGAGGGCGCCAACCTGAGGGTGTGTCTAACAAAGCCTAGGGAGCGAGAAGCGTTAGTTATTATGTGGTTGATGTCCTCGTTCCAAGTTAGGTTGGAGGAAAGGTGGATTCCAAGATATTTGTAAGAATCTGCTCGGGTTAATGTGATATCACTTAGAGTGTAGGGAGAAGGGAGGAAGACAGAAGACCCGTCTTCGAGAAAACGACAGAATGCGACACTTTGCAATGCTCAGGGGCATTTGCCACTCATTGCACCAGCGCCGGATTAGTTAAAGGTCGCTTTGTAAGGTTAGTTGGTCAGAAGGAGCAAGGATTTGCCTGTACACTACAGAGTCGTCAGCAAAGAGACGGATCGTGGAAGATATGCCTGAAAGAAGGTCATTTATATAGATAAGGAAAAGGAGAGGACGGACGACTGAACCCTGAGGGACACCAGAAAGCACAGGTACATTTGGGGATAGGTGGTTGTTGCAAGTATCAAATAACGTACGATTAGTCAGAAATTGAGCTATCCAACGGACGACATACGGGTCGAGGTTAAGCAGAGGGAGTTTGTATAGAAGCTTAGAGTGCGGCACCATATCGAAGGCCTTGCGAAAGTCTAAGAAAGCGGCGTCAGTCTGATTATTATTGTCCGCGTGGAGAGAGATGTCGTGAACAAAACTGGCTACTTGAGTTTCACACGAAAAGAGCTTTCGAAACCAGTGCTGCAAGGGATAGAAGATGCATTTTTCTTCAAGGTACTTAACTACGTTGGAGTATGCGTTCCAGAATTTTACATACTATAGAAGTGAGTGAAATGGGGCGGTAGCTATTAACGATGTGGCAGCTGCCTGATTTGTGAATAGGGACAATCTTCGCCATCTTCCGGTCCTGCGGTAAAACAGAATCTTGGAGTGACTGAGTAAATATGCAACATAAAATCTTGCTGGAAATAGATCTCGTGTTGTATAGAACCTTCGGGTTAATAGAGTCCAGACCAGCACTTGACGACAGCTTAAGTGACCCAATGATTTTACAAATGCCATGTGTGCTGATATGAATGGGGACCATAGGTGAGGAGGCGATTACTGATAATGAAGTTTGGGTGTACCCGTTATCGGGGTTGAAAACGGATAAAAACAAGGAAGCGAAAGCGTTGGCGCAGTTGTTGTCGGCGGGTGTCAGACTGATAAGATGGGATTTTGGCGGAGATAAAATTTTCCAAAATTGTTTTGGTTTATTTGTCAAGAGAGACGGGAGGTCGATGGTAAAGAACTTATGTATCACTTCCTTGATCGAGCGCCTGTACCCGTATTCCCGTTCACGGTAGTGAAATTTAGCCCGTGATACGTCGTCGCCAAGACACTTTGCCTTCCTGAATAAACGCTTTTTCTTGGTTAGCAAGATTTTAAGACTTTTCGTGAACCAAGGATTGTGATCATAAGATTTCACTCTTATCTTTGGAACATTGTACTCGGTAAGGTAGTTTATGTTGTCACGAAAGAGGGACCAGTTATCCTCAATGGAGTGAGGCGAGGTGCCATGAAAGGAATTTTCATACAGAGCTTCAAGACCCTCGTTGATGGCTTGGAAGTTAGCTCGAGCGTAGTCGTATATGGTTTTATCGTTTAATTTACGAACATCTGGACGACTTGAAGAGATATCGAGGAAAATGGCCTTGTGGTCACTGAGACCATCAGTGACATGCAAAGAAGTGATGTGCTCAGGATGGGAGGTTAAAACCAAGTCAAGGGTTGACTGCGTGGCATGAGTTATTCGGGTAGGATATGGAACGACATGCGATAGATTAAATGTAAGGCATAAATCCGCAAACAGTGTATCTTGTGAACTCCGGGAAAGATTGCAGTGGAGCAAGTCCCAATTTATTGACCGTATATGTATCAGCATATATTGAAGGTATATATTACTGTATATGTATCAGGGCAGATTTCAAGCTTCTTGAGCACGCACAGACGGTGATCTCAGTTGTCTCGCGACAAAACAGACGGAGAAAGACACCGGCTCTCACACACACAGCCATCCCGAAGGTTATGCCCATCTTCGTTGATGCACCCACGAATCCACAGGAAGACTGCCGAAGCTCTCCTACTCGTATTAAGTACCTGTAGCTTGAACTACAAACAGTCCGGTGCACACTCCCCAAAACGAGAACAGCTGATTGCTGATATCACGGGCGCGGCCATGCGAGCCGAGAAGGACAATTCAACACAGGAGCAATTTTAGGTAAGTTCGAACTTACGTCGTCGCGCTAGCCGTCGGTGCAACAATTTCCAGAGTGAACCGAGCTGGATCAGCTCAGATAACGCTTTTTTCATTCTTTTCCTTTTTAGTATTATTTATTATTATTTTTGACTCATTTCCAATTCTAATTTCAATTCCAGCTCAACCGCTCAGCGCGCTGACACTAGTGCAACGTAGAGTCAATAAATCTCTCTCTTCCTCGCTTCCCTAAGGAGAAGAGTACTTGGGGGTACTTGGAGGTCCACGCTTCCTCAGGTAGGACCTGAGGAAGCGTGGACCTCCAAGCGAAAGCTTCTACAAATTAAACTTAAATAAAAATCTTCAGTGTCGGTTTCTGTATTTTGTTTATGTAACATGTAGTTATAAGAGTGGTTTAAACCACATCGCAGAAGTTGCAGATGTTGTTCATCAACTTTATTTTGAGATGGACAGGGAGTTTCATTGCCTGGGGCGATACTCTACCCCATAACTGCTTGTAGTGTGAGGAAGGAAATGATGTCCCATGGAGTCCAAAATTGCCAAAGCTTTGAGAGCAGGCATTCGTGGGCTCGATTTAGCCACAAGCCAAGCAATTTTATCTGAAAATGGCAGTTCGGAAAGCTTGGTAGTGTGGGCAGTGACACAGAATATACTCTGGGTCTTCTACAGCACTGCAGTGACAGTATCTGAGACAGTCAACTTGCCTCAGATGGTAATGACACTGAGCAGTAAATGTCCCATTGAGTCACAGTCCATGAGTCACAGTGCACCATCTTGGCGAGAAGTGTTTTGTGGCATCCTTGGGTCTATAGTACGCGCTGAGATTACTTTAGTGCTTCATACTTACTAGTGGTTCGAGTGGATCATGTGTTGATCAGGCTTTAATATTGCGATTGCAATTTACTCCCTACAGTTCATAATTAAAAAGCTAATTACGTCTCTCTTTAAAAAAATAATTACAATATCTCTGTTAATTACTACTCTAATTGAACAAAAAAATGGTTTCCTAGTAGCAGCCCCGTCGAGTAATCCAATGACAAATGTAAAACCGCCCTAAGGCAACTCCCATTTTTATGAAAATTTGTTGCAAATGCAAGGAAACACCCTGTATATATGTGTGTATGTATGATAAAATAGAACAAAAGCAAGCGAGCTTGCTGGCACATAGCCATGATGAAAATCACGGGACTTAAGGAACAAAAGCGACTCTTGTACCCCGTGTGTGTCTCTTTTTGTTCCCTAAGTCCCGGAGTTTGTGTCATAGAAAATATATGTTCGTCAGGGAGCATGGCTAGTTATTCAGCGTGCACAACATACAAAAGAAGTCAGAATAAAGAATACTCACCGCCTGTGAAAGGAATGGAGAGCCCGCACGCGGCCCCAGCTAGGATCATGGACAATGATTGACTTTTCCTACGACCAGTTTTCTGAACAGCAAGAATGGAGAATGCGTAGGCAGGAAACTCCACGGCCCCAGCAACAGCGAAGTTGAGGAATGGATCGCCGGCCAAGTCGCTCGTGCTCAGGGAAGTGGCGAAGTAGGTGAAAGACGCTAGGTAAAGCTAGGTAAAGCTAGGAAAGATGCAAGCTCTGGGTCAACATTGCTCAGTATAGACGGGAGGAAAATGTCAGTTGTCCATTGACAGGAAGACTATTTATACACTCCATTGATGTGTTGGTGAACGAGATCTGCTGTCTACACGACCACTAACAGTCCTTTGCTATCTTTCACTGTGATTTAATTAAACACCTCCCTCATGTGACGGTGTTCCCAGCACAGTTTTACCTTGCTGAACCACTTTTCGCGGCTCTTATCAAACATAACATTAGCGGTTCTTCGTAGGCTGAGGCCGCGGACCGCAAGAGACGTTTACATGATGTTTACGTGATTACCGTCGTGACAAATGGTCGACACAGCAGTTTTGCGGTACGTTTTATATGCTGCTCATCCTGGACATTTTTCGCTACCCGATTTCCTGTCCAAAACAGCTACGACTGCATCGATGTCACTTCACCCACGATTTCCTTCATCAGTTGCACGCGCGTGTCAGCACAACAAGTCGTTACACGTCTGAAAAATAAATACCTGACGAAATCAGCAGAAGAAACATATGCTTTATTAGAGCTTGCAGTGATTATCCTTTTTATGCAGCACATCCCGCAACACCATACGGCTCCGTCGTTACTCCATTTTCTCAAATAGCCTCGTCCTCGATGGTAGCCGAACGGCCGAACCGCTGTTTTCCTAGTATTCATACGCGTAGTTATTTACGCCTGTAACTTAATTAAATTAATGAATAATTGAGAGATACATGGTGAATACGACACAGAATTCCATAAGGACTCGTTATTCTCGAGTGTGACCCTCTTGAACACTGATTTTCTCACGTAAAACCATGCTTAACACTGGACTGCATAGACCCATTGTGATTTATTTTCACAGCTATGATTTCAAAGGATTGGAATTTGAATGGTGTATTTCTTAGCGTGGATTTCAAAAGTTTTATTATTAAGAGTGGGTAACAGGGTACACTCCGAGACGGAATACTAGGGCACGGCGTCTGCTCGGCTTAAGGAACGCTGTTTCTGGCTAGCGTCTGACGTGTTCATACAGTCAGGTGCGTAAAACCGTGTTCCACGCAACATGGCAGGGCAGAACTCACACTCGTAGGCGAACGTCGGCGTATTTGCATAGGATTTTTCACTTCGTATATTGCGATGGGAACGCCAAGCAGAGGGCCTCGGAGACAATACCCTGCGCTGTTCTCCCGGTTGTGTACCTGGCTTATGTACCTGGAATTATGTACCTGGAAATTTGCCAAAGCTGGGTGTGAAGTGGTGATGAACATTACCGTATTAGCCCCATACATACGTTCCCAGACGCGATAGTCCCTTTAAATCGACCTGACTGGTGTGGCAGCTACCGTTCAGGTGACAAATGGCTACCTGGAACTGCCGATACAACTGCTGGGTCACTAATTGTCATCATCGACACAACATAACGAGAAAAAGGGTGGCATGTGGATCAACTTCAACCACAAGAGCCATCTCCCGTCATGCACCAAGCAGACTGGGTTTCATCGCCTATCCGAGCTACGTCGGAGGCCGCAGCGTCTTCGGAATGATACATCAAGAGCTGAGTGTACAAGCACATAGAAGATTCCTCTCGTACATCTCGCCCGTTTCAGCAACTCACCTACATGTGTAGAAGGGTGCAGAGTATTGCTGCGGGATCATCCGGAGACAAGGAAAAAAAAACGTGGCAGAGACAGGGACACGCGCACTTGTTCGCCAACTCTTCTTATCGAGAATACTACAAAAGACGGGGAAAGTCACGGTCATCCCTTCAAAGTATACTCCGGCACTATAACATGGTAACGATCCGATCCGAAAGTTCCGATAGAGCATTGTATCACATTGTTGCATTATATCACAGTGTCGGATTGCATGTTTCAGGAGTATACTGTTTTTGTTCTCTTGGCGTTGGGGGGGGGGGGGGCAAACTCACGGTATCGTCTCATTGGCATGTGAACCCCGGCTACGACGGAACAAATAAGAAGACGCTCAAAGGAAAGGAAAAGCTCATTCGTTCGCAGCAGCAAGCAAAGCTCGGTGTTTTTTAATTGGTCGAACAGCAGGCTGTCTTCCCTATACGTCGTTTCCTATTTCCCTTGTCAGCTTCAATGTATGCATTCTTATATCTATTATATTGAAATATACAGGGTGTCTCTTTTTTTTTTTCAATACAGATTTTTCATTAAAAAAAACTATAAGGGCTATAGACGTCCTGTTTTAACTTCTCTCATATCTGGGCTGGCGGACCTTCTTGCCCACCTGTTGCTCAACCGTCGAATCACTATTCGCTAAAAAAATTGTAAAATGGCTTTTTTAATGATAAAAGCTACGAAGTTGTCCGAATGGGAACATCTGTTCCTTTCGGTCACCTGATATCGTACCCGTTTTCAGATCAAAAATAAATTCGGTAGATCGTCCGCAAAACCTTCGCGAAGGAACACCCTTTTTTAATTTATTTTCTTCGCTGCGCATCTTCGGAGATGCGTCTTTCCTTCACCTCCATGGGAGAGGCTGAAGGAGCACAATGCGACCTCATGCGTCGAACATGAGCTCGAAGTTGCGGAAACGAAACAAAAACATGCGTTCTACAATGAACAAAATAAGAAGAAAATGGTGTTCCTTCCAGAATATTTGCGGACGATCTACCGACTGGATGCTCTGAAAACGGTTACGATATCTGGTGACCAAAAGGAAGAGATGTTCTCATTGGAACAGCTTCGTAGCTTTTAAAATTAGAGTTAAGTAACGATTTTTAGGTAATTAGCCATTCGAGGGTCGAACAACAGATGACCAAGAACGTCCGCCGGCCCAGAGATGATAGAAGTGAAAACAGAATGTCTATAGCCCTTACAGTTTTTTTACTGCAAAATCTGTATAAAAAACACCTGTAAGACACTAATTACCACAATATAATGAAAACTTGGTCGTATTTATTCTTCGTCAATAACGTCCTCGTGCGTGAATAATCACATGACGCAATGCTGACGACGTTGCTTCATGGAGCGCATTGTCCTGCTTTTTTAGTCTTCATCGTCCACCGATCAAACAAGTCAGTCACTTCTTTTCTCGATGCTACGCATGAAAGTTGGGAAGCGCTTCGTCCTTCTTTATCTGTAACAAAGAGATTCAAATGGGGAAGTAACATCTTGATTTCGTCTACCTTTCCAAGTCTAGCACAGAGGTGCAATGCTGCGTAGTCGTCTTTGTCCGTAAACAAAGTGTCGAAACGGAGAAGTACGTGTTTCAGCACGGCAAGGTTCTTTGCCTCGTAGAGTATATCCGACGATATGAACTGCATCGTATATTTAATAAGATCGCCGGTTTCGAAATAAGGAACCAAGACTTTAAGTTTTTCAAGTTGAGTATCGTGCGAACGCTGCACGACTTCGCATATTTTCTGGGGTGAGTAATAAAGCAGTTGACTGCCTGGTCTCCACAAATCCAACTGGGCGCCTCCGGTAGCCTTCGATTTGTCGCTCGAATAAGGTGAAAAGACTGTGTTCACTGCAGGATTGCACATCAAGGCATGAGGAAGAAGCAAGTTGATGACGTGAAGCTGGCATGAGGATTGCAGCAGCATCGAGCGCCACGTTGCGGCGGGACTCCTCAGCGATCGGAGCAGCAACAATTTCACTAACTTGGTCTCCACTTCTTCTGTTGTCTGCTGAAAATGAGTTGTCTCCCAGCTCTTCCGAAAATCTGCAGTGGAATGGAGAAAAAGAAACTCTACCTCCTCGAAGGCAATCGTCCCGAGAGAAGACGGGCTTTTCTGTTGATGCCACGTGATTCTATAATGCAACACAGTATAGCCATATTTATCTATTGCCAGAAGGTCACAGTATGGCAGGAGCAGTTCCAGCACAGCCGTCGTATTTGCGTAAAACAATAGAGTTCTCCCCTCCTCATCCCTGATAGTATCGACGTCTACAAGATCGGGATTAATTCCCTGACGACACTCGCTGCGTTTCCTGCACAATCCGCTCAGAAGGAGCCTTAACGGGGAATAGCGGTTCGCCTTTACGACTTCGTAGAACACAGACTTCCGGAGAGATTTCTCTGTCGTGGCATTTCTGAAGGCGGTCGGAAACTCTTCGGCCAAGTCGGAGCTAGCATTGGAGAAGCAGTCACAGATTATGTCGAATACACTCCCTTCTCGCAGTTTTTCTGCGTACATGATGGGAGTCATTCCAAGCTTGTCTTTCCGTATCGGTGACTCGTTAACTGGGAGCGCCTTCAGGGTTGCTGGGTCTGCATGCAGCGCCGCTACGTGGAGTAGCGTTCGATCTAGATGGTCTAGCTCGTACACGTCTTCTTCTCTGATGCCTGTTAGAGAGGAAGTATCTCCACGGATAATCGCGGAATGCAAGGGGAAGGATTCGGTTGCGAAATGATCGAGGAACATCACAACCTGCTCATAGTTACTTTCCACATACAGTCCTAACACTGCCGTCACCAGCATGGAAATGTTGCTTCCAGCTTTCTTAATCTTGCAAAACAGAAAATGGGCTGCAAAGAATTCGGCGATCGTCCTGTGAATGAAAGTTGGATTCCCATCATGTAGGCCATCAACTATTCCATGTCCAATGAGACCGTCAGCCACGTCTCGCATAAGAGGTCCGCCTGGCTCCAGGACGCTCCTCTCTGTCAGTGTCTCGATCAGTTCGTCATCAAAAATGGCATTCACAGCTAGAAGACCTAGTACATGGTAGAACTCTTTTTCCGTAGTCTTTTCGGCATATTCTCCAGCTGAAGCGAACGTATTAAGCTTTAGCTGCAGCTTTTGCTTCTGGTAAGTTTCGTACTTGCAGTCTGCGAACGTTCTGTAGATATCAAAGATGTTGGTGCTTTTGCGAAAACTTGCCTCTTCGTGGAACTCTGAATTTTGTTCCAGCTGAGCAATAATTCTAGTGAACATTGGGATTTTAAGGGGTGTGTTAGGGAAGCCCATGGCCACCAGGTACGGCTGAAGCACCAGCTCAGCCCTTGTACGTAGTTCCTCGTAGGAGACGCCAGTCATTCCATTGGCGCTCCAGTGCTTTATCATATAATCAACGTTATCAGAGTACGAAAATGGAGCGAGTTCAAAAGGAATGGTACGAATGGTATCCTGTATCACGGTCTTAAAAATTGTGCGGCTCATTATAAAGGTCTTTGAAACTTGCGTTGTAGTTAAATATTCAACAAGTTTAAGAATGTAGTTGCGCCAGTGTCGATTGATTTCGTCAAATGCATCGAAAATTATAAAAATCTCGAAGGGGATCCCATTCTGCACACTTTGCTGAAACAAGAAGAACTCCAGCCCTGTTTTCTGTACTCCGCATAAATCGGCCAAATGTAGCAAGTATCCGGCATCCGTTTCCGTGCCAACTGATTCAACTTTGTTTGGCAGGTCCACGTGCAGCACGCATCTCTTCGTACCTGCATGTTTTTTCAGTTCTTCGGACAGCCGAGATGCCAACGCGCTCTTGCCGATTCCGGGAGCACCACAGACGACGACAACTTTTTCCGGTAACTGCAGGAGGTCATCCTCGTCATGGTACACTACTTCCATAAATGGAAAACGTCCAGGGCACTTCGAGTGAGTCTTGCCAGATATTCCCGGAATCTCGCTGTACTGCAGCAGATGTATCACTTTGTTGTTTTGAAGATACGCTTTCACCATGTACTCGTGTTGCTCAATGTCGTTGTGAAGAACAAACCTTTCAAAGTTGCCACAGCACCAACTTTTCTGAACCCGTTGGTGAGGTGGAAGAAACTTAGAAACTGTCTCTGCGGGACATCCATAGAAAGCAAATGCGTCGCTGGGAGAATGAAGTTTTGCTTCGTTCACCTCAGTAAACCGTTTCAGTTTCCGTTTGACGTACGTTTCACCAACATCGTGTTTTAATCCACAAGGTGTGGGTCCTACGACTATGTCAGGCGTCTTACAGAGCCCCAGGAAGGTTGAGGGATCGATGAAAGCTGAAAAGTTGTCGAAATCTATGACGTCCTGAAGTTCAAACCTGGAATTACATCCTTGGAAACGGATGCGGGACGCCTTTCTGATCCGATCCTTGCATTCTAGCGTGATGTTTTTCATGTGCGCTGTGTCGACATCGGCGACATTGTACTTGCTCGAAAAGAACTGGTCGGTCCGAACTTTTTCAACGAAGTGTGCTTTCTCATCCTCTCGAACGATCAGAATGACTTTCGTGCCAACCACATCGGAAATTTCCCTGAGCACTTTGAGTATTTTACAAAATTTTTCTCTATCGTCGCACGTAATAAGCACAAGGTTGCATTTGTTGACGACCAACACATCCTCCAAGGTTTCGTCATACTGGGACGCGTCGAAGAATATGTATGACAATCCCGTAGACTTGACATAATCGTGAACAAGTATCTCGAGTAGCGAGACTTCGGGACCTGCAAGAACCAGGAGTGGAACATTCTCCGTGTTCAAGCGTTCTAGTGGCTCCCCAAACACTACCCCAAGTGCTTCGGTGTTGCGTGCCTTGTCGAGTCTGATATTTTCCGTCATAATATTTTGTGCATCTTTACTTGGAGAAGCAATCAGGCTGTGTGCTACCAGATCCGGAACAATATACTGCTGGTAGAATTGAAGCAATTCCGGCGTCTGTGTCCGTAATACTTCTATTCCTTGTCCGGGAATGCTGTGCAGAGCGAGGATATGAGGCACACGAACAATCATTTCCTCCTCCTCATCGTAGTCGAGGGCCAACCTGAGTATCTCGTCTAATTTTTCTTTTCTCTTCTCAATTTGTCCAATGATCTTCTGATAATTGAGTTTCCTCTCCATAACGTGGCTATGATAAGGCTTTCCACCATTTCGATACACCGCATGGAGGGCGAAATGACAAAGCTCGTGGGCCAGCGTTCCAATAACTTCGTTGAGAGGAAGTGACCCCGCTGCAATAAAAATTTCTTCCGCTGCGTAGTCCGTTATTCCGTAATTGGATCTGTTCCGACACCCTATCATCGGCTGAACATCAGATCTCTCGAAGTCGAATCGAATATTTAGATGGTGCGCCAGAGCAGATACCTGTAGAATGGGGCGAAGTAACTCAATGCTGTCGAGTACGTGCAAAATGTGGTCGACTTTCGTTGCAAACTCAGGGATGTTCGTCTGACTCGCCGTCCTTCTTTTTAACTGGTTTACGTAGGAGTCCTCATATTTCGTTACAAACTTGCGCTGTCTTTGAAGTTCACGTCGTTGAATCCTGTTCAAATGGTCGAAGCATCTTCTCTCTTTCTCGCTTTTAAAGTCGCTGTTGTGCGACAGCAGCAGACTGTAGATGTAGAAAGCTTTCTCCTTCACCGCTCTGTACATGGCCGACTTTTCCGTGCTAGGATGCAACCATAGCCTCAGATGAGGTGCTGCTCGGAGGCATTCTTGTACCTGGACATGATCTTTTTTCTCGATCGCCTCGTGTATTTTCCTTCGTATGTCTTCGTCCTGGGGTGACTTCTCCTGATCCATATTGGAATTTGTTTTGCACGGGAACATACCCTGTGACGGAGAGATGTGTGACCTACATTATGAACGTAATAAGACACAGTATGACAGCTCTCCCATGCACATATCCTTGGTTTTAGTTTTAATTTGAAATATGGCGCGCTTGTGCATAGCAGGGCCAAAGATCAAGAACAATTTACTGAGACAGAAAGTAGAAAAACCCTTACTCCGGACTCTTGGTGCGAGTCCTGTAATACAGTTCCTTAAGCAATCAAATATTCAGACAGTAGCCCAAATAAATAAATACAAACAAACAACAAATAAACAAACAAATAAATACACAAACAAACATGTAACAACGGAGAACGTGTACGGGGTTAAAGAGCATCTGTTGTAAGAATATGTCTCTACGAAGGGGAAAGCTTAAGCTCTTTTTGATCTACATTGATTCTGAATGCTTCTTAGCTCAACCAGCAATGAATTCCAGATGTTAGAACCAGAAAGAACAATGAAAAACCTATCGAAGGTAGTCCTGGGAGTGGATGGATGTTCATATAGGGTGTTCCCTGAGCGAATATCTTTAAATTCTTGAATTATTATTATTTATATTCTTATTTTTATGGTTTATGTTCTTTAGTTATTCATGGTCTTATCGTACTTCGCCTGCTTATCAGTGATTAAGATATCCCCGCATCCCTTCTCGCGTGATTATTACCTTTGATGTACTTACGCAACACATCAGTAAGTGAGGTAACGAACTGTTCATAGATATCTCGAACTTTGCAGCAATACGAAAAGTCTAAGGACTACTGAGCAAGCAAACTTTGAACAGCGTTACAATTAACGTGCCTAAAGATATTCGCGTTTTTCATGACCTGTAGGGGGCGCATCTAAACTCCAACATGGCGGACGTATCCAAGTTGTCGCTTAGTTTCGATTTTGAGATTTCTGAACTGCAATGCTAATTCTCGATGCGTTGAAGGCGAACGAGTATTAAACTCTGCTCATATGCTTCTGGAAGGCGTAACCGGGTTGTCTAAAGAGAAGGCTATAGTTGTCGCGTATTATTTGCTAAGTTCCGGCGTGTTTGATCAACCACACTTCGTGAAGGTGAATTTCACGTTTACCAGTTGCGACGCCGAAATAGCAAGCAGCGAGTGTCCTGCGCTGCAGGAATGTGAGAAGAGACATGCAAGCACACGACACGTGTGATGCAGTTCTCTTACAGCTAACATCTACTAAGTGTGTAGCGCGTGTACGAATGTAGTTTACAAGTTACACGGTAATGTTGCGACATCTGTGTGTCACTGGTGCGCATGTTTTTGGGAAACGATGAAGGATGAAAGTCACTGAAAAGGTTAGCCTGCTGTAGGACTCGAACCCACATCTTCTGGATTGCCGGTCCAGGGCTCTACCAATTGAGCTAAGCTAACACACCTTCTCAGCGACTTCCAGGGTGCGTCATCTGAAGGGACGAACCAGCTACTCTCTCTCACTCATCCTCCTTTCACTCTTACGTTTACAGACTCATACAGACATTCATACGACGGGATCGACGCAGGCGGCAACTGTTGAACATGAAAGAATTGATGGTGTGAGGCTGGAACAACATGGAAGGGACAAATACATACCTAAGCCTCAATTTGCCTAAAAAGTAACGATGAAGGATGAAAGTCACTGTCATCTTCACCAGCTCGCTTGCTTCCTAGCCATTTTTTAATGTATACTAATTCGAGATCAGAGATATCGCAGGCAAGAATACCAGCATTTTATCTTCAAGATAATTCCTTATAATATGATAAATTATGGAGCCTATTTCGGGTGAATTAAAAAGATGTTATGGATGACATTATCTGACGATGGCAAAATGACGTAGGCACATCAGTGTAGGTGCATGCCACTGAGTCATTACACACTACATCTATACAGATATCACCAACGACAATAACAGCACATTTTCATGACCATAGCTGGACATGTGAGGACTTTCCACTGACCAATATAGTAGGCCTACCTGAAGTGGTCGTTTCGAAAAAAGAAAACAGACTGAAGGCGGCTATGTGTCAGTGTGAACAAAAGTTTATTCAGCAAAGAGAGTTGAAAACCGGATATCTCGTTGCATTCCATGCAAAATGATCCCAAAGTTCCCTCGACCCCCATTTAATTTAACGTGATTTTTGTGCGTATGTGGTTCCTTATGACTCTGGAAGCAACAAAACATTGTTCTTTTCTAACGAAATCGAAGTTTAGGGGATGCATGGCCCCTCAGAGCTGCAATGTCAGACGAAAACCTATGTCGTTTTGAGCAGACATTACGGCCCACATAGGGTTCGGAACATAGTAGCAAGCATCTTATATGATAGGTGAGAGTTTATTTTAAGGTATTTAAGCAATTTTTATAATCGCACTGGGCGGGCTCGACCCTTGTGGGATCCACGAAATTGCTGCATTTTCACAACTTCCCGATTTTTTTGTTTTTTTTTTCTTCTGCGGCTTACAGTACTTCCGAAGGACTGTTTTTTTTCTTCTCGTTTAAACAACAATGCGGTCGCCATTCACAAAAATAAATATATATAAATAACGTATTGCGAAATTCTATGTCTAAACATTCGTGATCTCAGGCAAACTTTGCAAATTTCGTGCATTCCAGTTGCGTCAAGCCCGTCGAAGGCGATCATGAAAATTGCTTAAACACGGCAAAGTGAACTCTCCCCTCCCTGGCCACTCTGCTCGCCCCAGTACGACATCCCACACAACGGTCTGCGACAAAAGCATTTTGACGTTCCACAGCGACACAGATCTCACCAACACCCCGTGAACTCAAGTCCTCATTCCTCAAGGTTTGTGTCAGACCAAAGAGAAAAGGAAAAGAAGAAGGAAACGTACCCACAACATACCTGTGCGAGTAAACAGGGCGTAAGTGACAATGCAGTGATCCCCGCGAGGCTGCAGACAGATGCGGCGTTTATGGTTGGCACATAGCCCGCAGCAGACTGGACATGACATCAAGGAACTGACGTGCCAGAATCACAGAGTCGATGAGGAAGATATGAAGATGATAACTTGATGGGATTCCCAGATGACTGGAACCACTGACAGGTGTAATATGTGACATGTGGAGGAGGTAAATACATGCACAACCAGATCTTGATGTCGTGCAATCAGGGACCGTTCTGTGCAAGAGAACAGGGCATAAGTGGAAGTGCAGTGCTTCCCACGATACAGCCGTAGCCTCAATTGTCCTTCCAAGTCATGAAGAGAATTCCCTGACTATCAGGAGTCATGGACAGAGGAGAAACACAAACGGCCGAGACGAGTCTCGTCTTGTCTCATTGTGCTTGTCCTATGTTGATTAGCCATAATTCAGGATGCGTGAAAATCAGGATCGAAAATGACGCCACAAAGCTTTGGCATTGAAAAGTCTCCGACAGCATACAAAAAGCTGGAAGCTATCGATATTTCCTTTATATCCACATTCAGCACAATGAGAAAATGTGTGGAGAATTGCCCTCTTGTGCTGCGGTTCCTCTGACTTCGGTATTGACACTGCAGCCTCTGTTTCAGGCGTTCTCAGCAACAGTATATAATTTTGTTCGTTGTCAATTGAGCTTAGAAACAATTTCAGTATCATGCTATTAAAACCACGGCGACACCTACTGCAGACGCGCAAGGCGCGTCAATTTCTAAAAGGAGAAATGTCACCTTTAGATACCTTCGTACACTTTCGTCATTAAAAGCCATTAAAGAAACAAATAAATGACACTAGACGTGTTTGAAATTAAAAATTACAGATTAAGATGGCTTCTATGGCTGCACGCAGAGAAACAGATACTCATGGAACGATGCGACAGCACCAGAGGACACGTGTTTCGCCGTGTTTGCGGCTCGTCAGCTCTGAGTAGCTGGGCATCGTTCGGTATTGACAAACCAGGGGTCGCCCAGCGAGCTATATACACCTGGAGGGTGACTGAGCACTCCTCAATGCCACAGTGCAAGTCAGTGAATTATAAGCAGGGAGAAAAGCCATTAAAGAAACAAGTAAATGACACTAGACGTGTTTTAAATTCAAAATTACAGATTAAGATGGCTTCTATGGCTCCACGCAGAGAAACAGATACTCATGGAACGATGCGACAGCACCAGATGACACGTGTTTTGCCGTATATATATATATATATATATATATAGGACGTCATATACTGGATCTAAAAATATAAGAATTTTAAAATTGTGTGGAGTTGTGTGGTCTAGAACCATTATTGATATGCATTTAAACAACATAATCTGAACCTCTCCTAGCTGATTGCGCCTTGCTGTGGGTCGGGTTCCACAGGGGAGGGGGGGGGGACACCACCACTGCCATGTATTTTTATGCTCTTTGAAGAAACCTTGCGTGATCTCACAAACTTTTACGGGTGTCTCCCGGAGTTTGAGGTATTTGGGGCTGCAGGGCTCTGGATAAATCACTGAGTGGGGATCAAGGACGGGGCGCCCCCGTCCCTCGTTGGGTAATGTAGTTTAGACAACATCATATTTTGATGTTGATTGTGACACGTGTTGCTCCTGCGTAAACGTAGGTGAAATCAGAGAGTGCGTCATTTATGCTGGGATAAAGTGCGTAATATATCACTTGCTTGCTGTACCTAGGTTATATATATATCGCGTAACATAAGCGTAACCTAAGTATAGCAAGCAATATTACGCACTTTCACTGACCCCCTATCAGTGATTTATCCAGACCCCTACAGCCCCAAATACCTCAAACTCCGGGAGACACCCGTAAAATTTTGCGAGATTACGCAAGGTTTCTTCAAAGAGCATAAAAATACATGGCAGTGGTGGTGTCACCCCCCCCCCCCCTGTGGAACCCGACACACAGCTAGGCGCAATCAGCTAGGAGAGCTTCAGATTATGTTGTTCAAATGCATATCAAATTCTAGACCACACAACTCCACACAATTTTAAAATTCTTATATTTTTAGATACAATACATGACGTGCTTTCACTTGCACGAACGCTTTCACTAATTCTAAAATCCTGTGGTTCCGAATCCCGACAAACAGCTACACCCCACACGTACTTTAACCTAGATGCAGATAGCAATTAGTACAAACCCGTTTACTCTTTTCATTCGAATCACCGTCCAACGCAAAGTTTAGAGAGTGTAACAACAGTATTCAGTGAAGAAGGAACAGCGTGGAAAATAAAACATCTATGAACTCACTTTAGTGTAAACGTAGATGGTACCTCCCCCCAGGTGAACGCCACAGCTCGGTCTCGAGGTTAACATATACTGTCCTCTGCCCCCTTATACATCTCATTGCTATCTGCGACCACGGTAGGAAGCTGGTATTTGCTCATGTAGTATATGACCCCAACTTATCGTGCAACCCAACCTATTTTCTTACTGCGATATCTCTTGGCAGCATTCCATAGTTCTCTTCGCTGACACATTGCGGTAAAGCTTCAATGCTTTGGTAACATATACCGAACTGATTAGAAAGTACCCCGCATGGACTTAGTTTAAAGGGACCGAAAAGTGAAAAATAACCCCCATATTTTTGCCCACTGTCGTGCACAACATCACTGTTTGATAAGACACAGAAAGCATTACTTCTCAATTCGGCATATTTTTTACGTATAAATATTTTGAACATTGCCGGAACATGGACGGTGCTGCCAACAAACGGCAAAAAAGAGAAACATGGGTTTCGGCGGTTTTCGGTCCAGGGCTCCCAGGGATTGGTCAATCCTTACCACGTGAGGGCTAATTTTATAGAGAACAAAGTTGACGCACAGGATCTTACAGTTAAACGACATTTTAAAAATGACGCTCACTTCCATAATTTCTACGTTAATAAAGCATTCAGCTACTTCGCCGCTACGGGCTACGATCCACCGCGCCATCTGCAAGGCCGTCTGTGTTATCGCGTTTATTGTTTACGTCGTTGGTGGTCATGTTGGTCTCGTGAAATAGTGAGTGGAAGTGGATGACATGTTCGTGGCTGCTGTGTCACATATTCAGGATACCTACATCGTCCTCGTGTAGTTTTGGTGTTCGGGGAGGCTAAAATCATGTCCGTTCGTTCATCTTCGTTTTCTGCCACAAGAGGAGTGAGCGCGAGAACGAATGTGGTTCGAAACACTCGGCTATTAGACACAGCAGTCGTGTCGTGTGTGCTGAGCTTATTTTGCTGCCGATGACTACGAAGAAGATGCCGTAGACGGCGAATTGCGAAGGCGACCGAAGCAAACTTACGTTCAATAACCAGTGATTTTGCTTCACCGAAGTGACGAGTTCAACACAACTCGTAGGTATGTACAGACGTCACACATGTATTAATTATAATATAACGATGACGTATTCCATTTAACTTATGTTATCCTACTTGTCCCGTACTCAACATCAAATTTAATTTCAGGGGCCTTCCAGTGTTGAAGTGGCGCCAGACTACTACGTATTGCGTGATCCAGGCACTTAAGTTGACATGACAGAAATAGCTGAAAGCAGGTATGCAAAGTCCAGATATGGAAGCAGTAGATTTGTTAGGTGTTGCAGACTTTGTGACATTTATGGAGTCTTTGGACAGGTGCAGAACATTAGTACGATGTCAACAGTAGGAGAAGAAACCGGTGAGAACTGCTAGCTTGGTTGAATGGTAGAAGAATACTTCCTGTGTGAAGAAGTGTAGTTATATGACTCAGGAACTCGAATTAATTTTCTAGAGATGCATCCTCTACACTTGAATGACCATTGAAACAGTGAAAGTTCATTGTTTTTTAAGCCCCACTACTGGAATTGTTCAGTGTGTGTCACTGCCGTAGTGAGCCATGCAAGGTTACCACATCATATTGGTCCTAAATTTGTAGGATCTGCTGTGTAGTCACTGTTGGATCTGCAGCATTATTGTCCCTGTAATCTTTTCACCAACAGAGAATACAAAAGTGCACAAACGGTAAAATATAACTAGCTCGATAAATTCAAAAGGGAAAGACGAAACTGTTTATACTTCTCTTGTTTATTTTGTTGCAGGTTTTACAACTCTATCAAGTACGTCAAAACATCAGAGGGCAGGAAGTCCTGCTCTGTTTCCTAAATCCCTGGACAATAAAAAAGAGAGTTGTGACAAAATGTTGCTTCTACTCTTTCAATTAAATGTTACGATGCATTTGTAGTGTACACTGAAGCCAGTTTCAATTCGCATGGCTGTCAAAAGTACTTTACAAAAGTACATCTCAATTACAGTAACAGAGAACTTATGCTATAAATTATTTAGCCATTTTGGAGTACTATGCACACCAATGGTGTATGATTAACTTTGAACCGAGATCAAGGGTTAATAATACTTGAAGTCAGCCCTCAAGTCCTCCTTTACAAATGTTAGTTGGTGACGTGATAATGAATCAGTTACTCCGTTTACCAAAACATATTTAATTAAGTGTTAAATCCCACTCTTGGTTTAAATATTAATTGACATTTGGAAACGTAGTCACTAAGAAGTATACTAAAAGGTTATGAACACAGTTCAGCTGAATGACACTGATGAGAATTATCTTACTTACTCCTCACATATACAATTGAGACTTGAGTATAACCTACAAATACATCTATGCCCACAGGTTACTTAACCCTCCAGGAACAAACTAGTAATTATAATATGCTGTGACAGCAAAGAAAAAGCAATGAAAAAAGTCAGCGCACTGATGGGAAAGCATCCCAATTGCATGCATGACGCAGATCGAGATCCAGTGGAGTACTTTCTATTGTATTTTCTCGGAGCACCACATATCCATCTTGTGAATGGCCGACAGGTGGTATAACGGAATTTCCTGCATAAATAAGGGTTTTCCGTCCAGTTTGACATTCAAGTAGCGCGTAAAGACCACACGGCGCTGCCGTGTATGTTGCCATGCTCTTCGGTTTCTCGGATGTATGTAAATGACACTTGCTTGACACACTTCGGTGTCAAGGCACAGTATTTCGAGATATACGGTAGTTCTGACGCAATTGTCTGTCTGCTTTTCACACGCATTCTCTACGTCTCGGCAGCAGAAACCGTAGTATCCATCCGTAGTATCCGTCTGTTTGCATTTCACACATGAACACCTGCACGACGAAAAAACAGCGCTTGTTGCGGCTTGCACAAGTGCATCTCCCTGATACACGGAAATTTCACAAAGCAGTCCATGTTCACGGCACGGTGAGCTACTGCTGAGGACGAATGTGACTCCGATTAATCTCTGGACGAGGAATCTTCTGCTGCGAAGAACACACATTCCAGCACGCTAACGCACGAACCACAGTTCTGTGTGAGCGACAGTTCTCGAATGCGGAATTCCAGCGCACTCATGTTCAAAAGGCTCGACGTTCTCGACGTAGAAATTAGTCACAAATGCCCACTGCCATTTTCGTTTTCGCCGGATTAGTGCCCGGAAGTGCGCGTATTACATGCGTCCTCGACAGATGGCGCGGGGTCATGCAATTGTTGACAGACTGCCCGGTTTCCTACTAGGTCCCTGGACATGCACTTATGGAAAATTCGATTGCAGAAAAACTAAAGTGATTTCAGCGGAGTTCTTTGATATTTGAACTTTTGAAGGTTCAAGCTTTTCGCTGAACATAAAGTTTCCATTCACTTTTCGGTCCCTTTAAAGAAGTGGAGCAACTCGAAATTAATCCCGTTGCACGGACCAATATCCCCGTCGCACTGGTTAATTTAGTGTCATTCTTATGAAATGCACTCCAAAGAAGCGAACGTCATTTTCATTACGCGCTCGCTACAGGCTTAAGCAACTGTCACTTAAGCAACAATGGCTGTTACTGTAGCTAAGAATAAACGGCTACAAAAAAAAAGAATAGCTGTGCGCCACAGTACCTTCGTCAGAATGTTTATTAATTTACAAATACTTTCTACAAATATTCTTCCACAATAAAACAAATAGGCGTGAAACTTGCGCAACAGCAAAAATGGCCGCCGACGGTTAGCCGAAACCGTGCCGTTTCCGGAGGCTTTAAAGAATGACATGTTTTTTGCTCGCAAAGTCACACTGTATTAAAGTAAAATAAACACGGTGTTGAAAACACTTGGTTAAAATACTCTAGTGTTGGGGGCCCTCGCTTGTCTCACTTGAACGATTATGGCAAGCACGACTGATAAGAATTAACGGCGGCAATTTTTTTTAGGGGTGCACCAAAATACCTTCATGAGAATGTTTTCTGTGATTTTGTGACACTTCCTGAATATCCTCTTCAACCATAAAAAATAAAGAATACAACAGCCTCGAACATGTACCAGGCCGATCGCCGAGTCCGTATGGTGAGCTAGAGACCACAGCGTTTCCACACGCTGATAAAGAGAACAATGACACGTACTAAATAATTGTACTAAATGTACAGTTATTTGTACGAGTTATTTGTATAGTCATTTGTATAACTGTACAAAATGTACTAAAATTAAATAAACACGCTGTTGGAGGTACTTTTTTAATAATATTGTGGTCCCTGCTTCCTCGCTTTTTCGCAATCTATATTACCTGTAGCTCGAACGCTGCCGTTGAGGCTACTCACTCGGTTCGCCGAAGAGAAGTGAAGAGTGTTTGGGGAACTCAATCGTTAGTGCACTGTCTGCCGAGGGTCACTACATGTGTCGTGTGACAGCACACGAATGATATTAGATGAAAGTGTCAGTCGTTCAATGTGACACTAATTTAGTCCGTGTGACAGGGGTATAAATCGTTAGTGCACTTTATGCCGAGGGTCACTGCAGCTGCTGTGTGAGAGCACACGAATGATACTACATGAAAGTGTAACTCGTTCAATGTGACACTAATTTAGTCCGTGTGACAGGGATATAAATCGTTAGTGCACTTTATGCCGAGGGTCACTAAAGGTGCCGTGTGACAGCACACGAATGATGCTAGATGGAAGTGTTACTCGTTCAATGTGACACGAATTTAGTCCGTGTGACAGGGGTATAAATCGTTAGTGCACTCTCTGCCGAGGGTCACTAAAGGCGCCGTGTGACAGCACACGAATGATACTAGATGAAAGTGTTACTCGTTCAATGTGACACTAATTTAGTCCGTGTGACAGGGGTATAAATCGTTAGTGCACTTTCTGCCGAGGGTCACTAAAGGCGCCGTGTGACAGCACACGAATGATACTAGATGAAAGCGTTACTCGTTCAATGTGACACTAATTTAGTCCGTGTGACAGGGGTATAAATCGTTAGTGCACTTTCTGCCGAGGGTCACTAAAGGCGCCGTGTGACAGCACACGAATGATACTAGATGAAAGTGTTACTCGTTCAATGTGACACTAATTTAGTCCGTGTGACAGGGGTATAAATCGTTAGTGCACTTTATGCCGAGGGTCACTAAAGCTGCCGTGTGACAGCACACGAACGATACTACATGAAAGTGTTACTCGTTCAATGTGACACTAATTTAGTCCGTGTGACAGGAGTATAAATCGTTAGTGCACTTTCTGCCGAGGGTCACTAAAGGCGCCGTGTGACAGTACACGAATGATACTAGATGAAAGCGTTACTCGTTCAATGTGACACTAATTTAGTCCGTGTGACAGGGGTATAAATCGTTAGTGCACTTTCTGCCGAGGGTCACTAAAGGCGCCGTGTGACAGCACACGAATGGTACTAGATGAAAGTGTTACTCGTTCAATGTGACACTAATTTAGTCCGTGTGACAGGGGTATAAATCGTTAGTGCACTTTATGCCGAGGGTCACTAAAGCTGCCGTGTGACAGCACACGAACGATACTACATGAAAGTGTTACTCGTTCAATGTGACACTAATTTAGTCCGTGTGACAGGAGTATAAATCGTTAGTGCACTCTCTGCCGAGGGTCACTAAAGGTGCCGTGTGACAGCACACGAATGATACTAGATGAAAGTGTTACTCGTTCAATCTGACACTAATTTAGTCCGTGTGACAGGGGTATAAATCGTTAGTGCACTTTCTGCCGAGGGTCACTAAAGGCGCCGTGTGACAGCACACGAATGATACTAGATGAAAGTGTTACTCGTTCAATGTGACACTAATTTATTCCGTGTGACAGGGGTATAAATCGTTAGTGCACTCTCTGCCGAGGGTCACTAAAGGTGCCGTGTGACAGCACACGAATGATACTAGATGGAAGTGTTACTCGTTCAATGTGACACTAATTTAGTCCGTGTGACAGGGGTATAAATCGTTAGTGCACTTTCTGCCGAGGGTCACTAAAGGCGCCGTGTGACAGCACACGAACGATACTACATGAAAGTGTTACTCGTTCAATGTGACACTAATTTAGCCCGTGTGACAGGGGTATAAATGGTTAGTGCACTTTATGCCGAGGGTCACTAAAGCTGCCGTGTGACAGCACACGAACGATACTACATGAAAGTGTTACTCGTTCAATGTGACACTAATTTAGTCCGTGTGACAGGGGTATAAATCGTTAGTGCACTTTCTGCCGAGGGTCAATAAAGGCGCCGTGTGACAGCACACGAATGATACTAGATGAAAGTGTTACTCGTTCAAAGTGACACTAATTTAGTCCGTGTGACAGGGGTATAAATCGTTTGTGCACTTTCCGCCAAGTGTCACCAAAAAATGCCGTGCGACAGCACTCAAAAATTCCGCAGTCTGACGGCCTGCCCACAGCCACATTCGTTGTTCTCATACGTAGTACAAGAAACGAAACAAAGTTGATACGCACTACGCATTTGTGTCACTCATGTCGCATTCTAAATCTGCAGAATCACATTAAAAGAAGAAAAAAATCATACTACGGGATTGTGGCGCACGGCTGGAAATTTTGCCGCGTGGCAAAAGGTGGCACTAAATTGTCCCGTGCCGTCGAGGTAACACCCCTCTGGAACCCTCCACTTCGCCGGGCACTGCTTACAGCGCTCGGAACACTTTTGGAAATCATCGCTGGAAACAGGTAAGGAAATTCTCGTCATATTCGTTCAATCTAAAACGAACGGCCCGATTATTTGCTCTTTCAACGGAATGCTATCCCGGAGTTCTCTGATTTCAGTGCACGTAAAGGATCTCCACCTGGACAATATTAATCCGCAGACGAAACTTTGCGGCGTTGCTCATACTAATAATTGTCCGGCGACGTGAAGCCTCGAATTTTCATTCGCATTGTAATATATGGAAAACGGCAATATATCACAGAGAGGTGTCGCCCTGGTCCCTCAAAAACTGTGAAGATATGAAATTGTAGTTGAAAAGCAAACCTTTGAGGATGTTAGGCGTGATGATAATGTGGATATATATCGGCCTATGGCTCACGTGACAGTAGAGTGCAGCCATACCGACTCCCTTGCTTCGTGCTATATCTCTGTGCGGCACTAGCTCTGCTTTCTCGTGATAACGTGGAGCATTTGAGGTAATTCTTTGTGCGTTTCTACCAAAATGACTTGTTAGAATACTGAACTCTAAAAACGAAACGATCTCTATGTGCACTTTAAAAGACCTCGGGTGGTCTTTAACCACGACTGCACGTGTAGACAAATAAAAACAAAAAAAAAATCAGCCACACAAAAACTTTAAAATGAAAATGAATGCTCTCTGCGAGGTCATAGTTGCAAATATCCAGGTTGATACCGCGATCATCCAATGTCATTTAATCTACCCATACGCGTATATGCATGCGTTAAAGAGCTATACAAAAGTTTAGAATATTTTTGGATGTGTGAGCCAAAACGGAAGGAATGGGTCAGCTTGTAAGCAGTTTCTTTTTGCCTCACCGTCGCTACATTGCTTCAGAAAGAATGGGATCTCCTCTGCCTGCATGCTGTACGCCCAATTGCAAGTATCCACGTTGAAATATTTATTTCATTTCATTTCACCTTATATCATAATTTTTATTTTAAAAAAGACCAGCAGTGCAAAATAGATGCCGTTTCAGCAGGTGGGTTATACGACCAGGCAGACATCCTGTAGGACATCGTATGCAACTTCTGGACGACTAATTAGCGAAAATTAAAATGCATTGATTAACATATTATATGTTTTTTCTACTGTTTTTGAAATGGGCGATAGCAGAATTTTAGTCAGTCATTATTGAAATCCATCGTCCTTATTCAACACCCTGAGAAGGGAATTTACTTCGAGATATAAATTGCCAAATTTCCCTACTCCTTAAAGTGCACTAACGATTTATATCCCTGTCACACGGACTAAATTAGTGTCACATTGAACGAGTTACACTTTCATGTAGTATCATTCGTGTGCTCTCACACAGCAGCTGCAGTGACCCTCGGCATAAAGTGCACTAACGATTTATACCCCTGTCACACGGACTAAATTAGTGTCACATTGAACGACTGACACTTTCATCTAATATCATTCGTGTGCTGTCACACGACACATGTAGTGACCCTCGGCAGACAGTGCACTAACGATTGAGTTCCCCAAACACTCTTCACTTCTCTTCGGCGAACCGAGTGAGTAGCCTCAACGGCAGCGTTCGAGCTACAGGTAATATAGATTGCGAAAAAGCGAGGAAGCAGGGACCACAATATTATTAAAAAAGTACCTCCAACAGCGTGTTTATTTAATTTTAGTACATTTTGTACAGTTATACAAATGACTATACAAATAACTCGTACAAATAACTGTACATTTAGTACAATTATTTAGTACGTGTCATTGTTCTCTTTATCAGCGTGTGGAAACGCTGTGGTCTCTAGCTCACCATACGGACTCGGCGATCGGCCTGGTACATGTTCGAGGCTGTTGTATTCTTTATTTTTTATGGTTGAAGAGGATATTCAGGAAGTGTCACAAAATCACAGAAAACATTCTCATGAAGGTATTTTGGTGCACCCCTAAAAAAAATTGCCGCCGTTAATTCTTATCAGTCGTGCTTGCCATAATCGTTCAAGTGAGACAAGCGAGGGCCCCCAACACTAGAGTATTTTAACCAAGTGTTTTCAACACCGTGTTTATTTTACTTTAATACAGTGTGACTTTGCGAGCAAAAAACATGTCATTCTTTAAAGCCTCCGGAAACGGCACGGTTTCGGCTAACCGTCGGCGGCCATTTTTGCTGTTGCGCAAGTTTCACGCCTATTTGTTTTATTGTGGAAGAATATTTGTAGAAAGTATTTGTAAATTAATAAACATTCTGACGAAGGTACTGTGGCGCACAGCTATTCTTTTTTTTTTGTAGCCGTTTATTCTTAGCTACAGTAACAGCCATTGTTGCTTAAGTGACAGTTGCTTAAGCCTGTAGCGAGCGCGTAATGAAAATGACGTTCGCTTCTTTGGAGTGCATTTCATAAGAATGACACTAAATTAACCAGTGCGACGGGGATATTGGTCCGTGCAACGGGATTAATTTCGAGTTGCTCCACTTCTTTAAAGGGACCGAAAAGTGAATGGAAACTTTATGTTCAGCGAAAAGCTTGAACCTTCAAAAGTTCAAATATCAAAGAACTCCGCTGAAATCACTTTAGTTTTTCTGCAATCGAATTTTCCATAAGTGCATGTCCAGGGACCTAGTAGGAAACCGGGCAGTCTGTCAACAATTGCATGACCCCGCGCCATCTGTCGAGGACGCATGTAATACGCGCACTTCCGGGCACTAATCCGGCGAAAACGAAAATGGCAGTGGGCATTTGTGACTAATTTCTACGTCGAGAACGTCGAGCCTTTTGAACATGAGTGCGCTGGAATTCCGCATTCGAGAACTGTCGCTCACACAGAACTGTGGTTCGTGCGTTAGCGTGCTGGAATGTGTGTTCTTCGCAGCAGAAGATTCCTCGTCCAGAGATTAATCGGAGTCACATTCGTCCTCAGCAGTAGCTCACCGTGCCGTGAACATGGACTGCTTTGTGAAATTTCCGTGTATCAGGGAGATGCACTTGTGTAAGCCGCAACAAGCGCTGTTTTTTCGTCGTGCAGGTGTTCATGTGTGAAATGCAAACAGACGGATACTACGGATGGATACTACGGTTTCTGCTGCCGAGACGTAGAGAATGCGTGTGAAAAGCAGACAGACAATTGCATCAGAACTACCGTATATCTCGAAATACTGTGCCTTGACACCGAAGTGTGTCAAGCAAGTGTCATTTACATACATCCGAGAAACCGAAGAGCATGGCAACATACACGGCAGCGCCGTGTGGTCTTTACGCGCTACTTGAATGTCAAACTGGACGGAAAACCCTTATTTATGCAGGAAATTCCGTTATACCACCTGTCGGCCATTCACAAGATGGATATGTGGTGCTCCGAGAAAATACAATAGAAAGTACTCCACTGGATCTCGATCTGCGTCATGCATGCAATTGGGATGCTTTCCCATCAGTGCGCTGACTTTTTTCATTGCTTTTTCTTTGCTGTCACAGCATATTATAATTACTAGTTTGTTCCTGGAGGGTTAAGTAACCTGTGGGCATAGATGTATTTGTAGGTTATACTCAAGTCTCAATTGTATATGTGAGGAGTAAGTAAGATAATTCTCATCAGTGTCATTCAGCTGAACTGTGTTCATAACCTTTTAGTATACTTCTTAGTGACTACGTTTCCAAATGTCAATTAATATTTAAACCAAGAGTGGGATTTAACACTTAATTAAATATGTTTTGGTAAACGGAGTAACTGATTCATTATCACGTCACCAACTAACATTTGTAAAGGAGGACTTGAGGGCTGACTTCAAGTATTATTAACCCTTGATCTCGGTTCAAAGTTAATCATACACCATTGGTGTGCATAGTACTCCAAAATGGCTAAATAATTTATAGCATAAGTTCTCTGTTACTGTAATTGAGATGTACTTTTGTAAAGTACTTTTGACAGCCATGCGAATTGAAACTGGCTTCAGTGTACACTACAAATGCATCGTAACATTTAATTGAAATATAAGAGTAGAAGCAACATTTTGTCACAACTCTCTTTTTTATTGTCCAGGGATTTAGGAAACAGAGCAGGACTTCCTGCCCTCTGATGTTTTGACGTACTTGATAGAGTTGTAAAACCTGCAACAAAATAAACAAGAGAAGTATAAACAGTTTCGTCTTTCCCTTTTGAATTTATCGAGCTAGTTATATTTTACCGTTTGTGCACTTTTGTATTCTCTGTTGGTGAAAAGATTACAGGGACAATAATGCTGCAGATCCAACAGTGACTACACAGCAGATCCTACAAATTTAGGACCAATATGATGTGGTAACCTTGCATGGCTCACTACGGCAGTGACACACACTGAACAATTCCAGTAGTGGGGCTTAAAAAACAATGAACTTTCACTGTTTCAATGGTCATTCAAGTGTAGAGGATGCATCTCTAGAAAATTAATTCGAGTTCCTTAGTCATATAACTACACTTCTTCACACAGGAAGTATTCTTCTACCATTCAACCAAGCTAGCAGTTCTCACCGGTTTCTTCTCCTACTGTTGACATCGTACTAATGTTCTGCACCTGTCCAAAGACTCCATAAATGTCACAAAGTCTGCAACACCTAACAAATCTACTGCTTCCATATCTGGACTTTGCATACCTGCTTTCAGCTATTTCTGTCATGTCAACTTGAGTGCCTGGATCACGCAATACGTAGTAGTCTGGCGCCACTTCAACACTGGAAGGCCCCTGAAATTAAATTTGATGTTGAGTACGGGAGTAGGATAACATAAGTTAAATGGAATACGTCATCGTTATATTATAATGAATACATGTGTGACGTCTGTACATACCGACGAGTTGTGTTGAACTCGTCACTTCTTGTGAAGTGCACCTCTTGAGGACCCTGTGTGTTCTGGCAGAGGGCGCGGCATACGTGCACGAAAGCGGCGATGCTTTGAATGAGCAGGAGTGCCGCATGATTGGTGTGTGATAGTCAGGTGGCAAATAGAAGACCCTATGCACGAAACAACAAAAATTTAGAGATCACGAAATAGCTCGACAACGGACGGAGGCGCAGTTCGCCTCGATCACGTTGTGCTTGTGTCTTCTACACGCCCTTGGCGCCGTGCTGACAGGGTTGTTTTTATATATTTTTGTTATTCTCCTATCGCTGCAAAAAATGGCGTCTGGAAAGTCGTCCATGACCCCTCATAGAAAAGCCGCAACATTTTAGACGACATGATAGATGTCACATTTTTAAGAGCACCATCATCGTTCTGGTGCACGATACACCGGGATCCTGTAAGGAGATCAGGGGGTTCTTCCTAGTCAACGTTTCCAGTTACTCTGCAAGCAGCACCTTCGCGGAAAACTTGAAGGAACGCAACATGTCCATGATTGTCATATAACTTCCGGCGGCCCATAGTACTTCCTATAGGAGAAACGATGCGATTTTTCTCAGCTCACACTGAACCGATTTGGACAAGGATGACTTTGTTCGACAGCTTTTCGAATTTCCAATCGGCATTGTAGAAGTTGGAACATTTGGACTTGGAAGTTGGACCTGTCGTCGCTTCACTTTCACCATAATCCATCCTCTCATATTAACAACTGTGAAGTGGGGTAGGGTCCTGTGGCTACCACGGGGAAACATCCCATGTCATCTTCACTTCTTCATTTATTGTTGTTGTTGTTGGAACATTTGTTAGCATAATTTTTTATAAACCTTACGAAAGTTGCAAGATCTTGGTATTTTAAGGCCACTCATTCCGAAAGTCCGTAGCTCGGCTACTGTGGCACATACGTGAAATGTAATCAATAGCATTTTTGCGGGAGCCTTTCTGGAATATTTTTTATACCAATATCATATGTGTCCCTGCCTCCCATCGTTCACAATAAAAAAAAAACTGAAGGTATGCACGGCTCAGTGTACCGTGCCATTTTGCCATCGTACAGTAGTGTCGCATTGCCGGTTACAAGAGCACTAACGGGCGCTCCGCGGAATACAGTCAGTGTTCTGGCACCCTGTCCCAGAAGGGGTTTCCCCGGCAATGGAAACGTGAAATTCAGGTCGTGAAATCTGTTTGGCGACATCGGTGTTGGGTTGCTTGCAGCAAGGGTTTGACAATACACCTCTACCGAACAAACATCACCGTGACGTAATGATAATGTCGGTACACATATCGAAACCGAAACGGTGCGGGAGAACACCGCCGTTTCACAAAGCCGTATTCCTTCACCAAGGTCACGGGTGGCATCTTTGTATTAGTCGCACACACAAATGAGGTCACGATTTTACTGGCTTTGGTGCCTCAATTTGCTTTCCCAGTCCGCTACGCAAAGAACAAAAAAAAATGGCTTCATAATCCTGTACGGAATGTGGTTTCTTATTGCGGCTTAGTTCACTGTGTACACTCTTAACTCCGTACCCTTTAGTAAAGGGTAAAAAATCGCAATATTTTACCCTCTATTTCAGAAGCTACCAGGTACCCTCTGAGTAGTAGTAAGTACTGACCACGATTATCCGGAAACGCACATCTGGCCTGGACGCCATTAATGAGCAATTAGAGCTAATTGGGACCCCCCACATTAATCAGCACCCTCCAGGGAGCCATCACACTAATTGGGGAACGTCTATCTCGCGTCCAGACCAGTTGTGCGTTTCCGGATAATCGTGGTCATAAAAAATAAAAAAATAGGCAGAAAATAAAATAAAAAGATAGAAATAGAGTGGAGAGAAACAATTTATTCGAAAATCAACGATGCCGCGGCGAAGAAGCCGCTCCGCAACACCCGAGTGACCAGCGTCCGCTATGTTGGTAGTTTGCACCTAGCAGTTGCAGAGATCGACGACAGGTGGCCACTTAGTTGCAAGGCATCACACCAGATGGCGCCACCATCATAGCTCTAGACGAGAAAGACAGAACAAGATACTAGCGGCAGGTAAAAATGACAGCACTGCTAAGCAAGTCTAGGCATGCGAGAGAAAAGGTCTAACCGCTACTGCTAAAACAGAAAACAGTACACATCGGGGAAAAAGGCTTACGGGGGGACGATCGCTTAGGCCTAACCACAACACTACGCAGCTAACACAAGGCGGGAACCACACATCGCTAAACATGCGAGAAAAGGCTTAACACGAGCGCGGTCACCGCTAAACACGGCAAACATACGAGGAAAGAGGCTTACGGGGGGGACGATCGCTTAGGCCTAACCCCAACACTACGCAGCTAACACAAGGCGGGAACCACACATCGCTAAACATGCGAGAAAAGGCTTAACACGAGCGCGGTCACCGCTAAACACGGCAAACATACGAGGAAAGAGGCTTACGGGGACGATCGCTTAGGCCTAACCTCAACACTACGCAGCTAACACAAGGCGGAAACCACACATCGCTAAACATGCGTCAACAGGCTTGGACACCGCAAAACAAGTCTAAACATGCGAGAAAAGGCTTAACACAAGCGCGGTCACCGCTAAACACGGCAAACATACGAGAAAAGGAGCGCGTCAAATCACTCACCTTTTCCCCCGCGGCAACTTCCAGGCAGAAACTGAGCGAGCGCGGAGAACACACACGTACGTCTGCTCTCTACGAGATCCAGCCAGAAAGTGAGCGAGCGCGCGGAGCGCACGTCCGTCTTCCGCGACGGTCCGAGAGAAACTGAGAGAGGCGACGCGCAGCGGCCGCTATGGATGCGCGCGCGCCCTCTGCTCCACCCGTCCGCGCATGCGCGCGCGCGCTGCTAGCTCCCTCTGCGCCGGCCGCGGGTGTTTTCGGTTTCGGCTCTCTGCTGCGTGTGCGCGCGCTCCTAGCGGCGACGGGTGGCTTTTCAGTTTCGCTTTCATTCTCCGTTCTTTGCGCGCGCGCGTTTATCTCTATAAAGGCAGCGCGCACCGCGCTCGCGTCATCATTCTGACCGATACGTGGAAAACGCCATGTGTGGTTTATTCTCCTGCGTTTCTCGTCGTCGCAAGGAAAAGACAAAAAACGAAGAACTTCGCGAATTTATACGCGGCATCGTGTAGGAAGCCTTTCAAGTCCACCGCCTGGAATGGTTGCAAGCACGTCAAGAAATGTGTCAGGACAAGATGAAGACGCTCGACCGCATCTTAGCGGCGGACAGACTGGCGAAAAAGAAGTCCAACTTTAGCCTGGACAATCTGTATTGGGAACGCAGTTCCGATGTAGAGGACGACGACGAGGATGTGTAAATAAAAAGCGATGCATTTCTCTTCGAGTCTCAGTCTCTTCTTTCTCTTCGTGCAACGTGTACGCACGCAACATGTCTTCCCCCGAACCTTTTCGTTTCCGTCATCCCTTTCGCTGTATCTTAAGCGGCCCCTCCATGTGCGGCAAATCTACGTTCGTTGCTAACGTGTTGAGGAACCTGAACGACGTGGTAGACAAGCCTCCGTCACAAATATTCTACGTGCAGAAATATGCTTCGCCGAGCATGCAGGACGAATTCGGGGACTCCGTAAAATTTACCAAGGAGCTACCGCGAGAGTGGGACACGTCGCGCGCTACGCTGATCGTCGTCGACGATCACATGACCGACGCCGGTTCCTTGAAGGAGGTGACCGATCTTTTCATTCGGGGTTCTCACCACGCCAACGCGTCGATCTTCTTACTCGTTCAAAACATCTTTTTCGACAGTAGCCATTTTAGAACAATATCCTACAACGCCAGTTACGTCGTCCTGTGGCGCACCGTGCGCAGCGTGCACCAGATGGAACATTTCGGCCAACAGCTATTTGGCAGAAAAAGATTGCAGTATTTTCTGGACGCATATAAACAAGCGATGTCGTCGCCCCACGCATATTTACTCGTGGATCTTCACAACTACACGCACGAGGATCACAGGTTGCGTAGCAATATCTTTCCGGGAGAACGTCAATATATCTACGCTCCGAAATGAATCTCCGCCCTCACCTCACTTTACTCAAAGTACTCTCCACTCTACCCCCTCCACGCCGCCGCGACGTCTTGAGACGTTCGTCCTCGTCCGACATGAAACACCTCTCCGAAATTTGCCTCAATGTATTCAACGGAAAGGTGGCTCTAGCTCCAGATACGTTCGCGCGTTTGAAGAAGCACAAACGCTTTTTACGACGGCTCGCCTACAAAAAGATTCACAAGAATCCGCAACGTTTGAAGCGCTATCTGTCTCAGCAGCGAGGACAGGGCGTTCTTTCGTCGGTGGTTCCTCTCCTGCTTTCCGCCGTGTTGAACCTTTTCGCCAATGGCCAAGAGAATTGAAGTGACCACCTCCATCGGAAACATTCTTTCCTCGAAGGAGAGTGACGACGTCAAAGTGAAACTCATACTGCAAGCACTGTATCGCATACTCAAGCAGTACGGATTTGACCCCTACGACAATAAAAACAAGGCGTCCGACGCTACAAATGACTTTGACTATTCGCTCCTCTCTCCAGAGGTGGATGAAGAGGAAGCGGAAAGGGTCGTCTCGGAATTAAAGAAGGTTCTTTCCTGGGATCGCGAGGGTTGTGTCTCCGTGTCGGGCAAGCCCATCAGACACTCCTCCGTTTACGAACTCGTCAATTATTTGTTGCAACGTAAGACGGGAAAGAAACCTTCCTGGTTCCCCAAAGTCTCGAAACTATTGCGTCTGATTTCTCTACCCAAATCTCGCGAGCCTCAACAGCAGCAGCAGCAGCAGCAGCAGCAGGCCTCCATTGCGTGGACGACTTATGGAGGGATATGAGAAACCAGAGGGTGGTTTGGGGGGTGTGGAACGCTATAGAAAAGCGCATCACTTGAGCAAAAAGAAGGCTCTCGCCATTCTCAGAAAGCTGGATGCCTACACGCTTCACCATCCGGTCAGAAGAAAGTTTAATAGGAGGCGCATCATCGCGCTCAAGATCAACGACGTGTGGCAAATGGACCTCGCCGATTTTTCAAAATACAAGAGATTCAACGGTGGCTACCGCTACATTCTCGTGGCAATCGATTCCCTCTCCCGCTTTCTGCGCACCCTCCCGCTAAAGACGAAGCGCCCCGCCGAAATGAAAAGGGCCATGATAAGACTTTTTCGGGGAGGTAACGTACCTACACGCATCTTTTGCGACAGAGGCGGGGAATTCTACAACAAGACCGTCAAGGAGTATCTCTCACGAAAGAAGGCACAGATGTATTCTACCTTCTCTCCAGTAATCAAAGCGTCGCAGGCAGAGCGCGTCATACGCACTTTACGCGACAGAATATTCCGTTATTTTAGAGTAACGGGAAAATACCACTTCGTTTCCGCGCTTCCCAAGATCGTGCGCGACTACAACACCACCAAACACAGGACTTTGGGCATCAGCCCGTCCGAAGTCACGCCCGAAAACGAATTGGAGCTGTTCAATAAGATAAATGGGAAGCCCGTCGTACCCTCCGTGAAAAAGAAGCTCAAACTGGGGGATAAGGTGAGGGTCCTACTTCACAGAAAAGGTTTTCATAAGAGCTCGGAAGGGAGTTGGTCGCCTCAGATTTTCACCGTCTCCCGCCTGAGAGACACCTCTCCTCCCGTCGTACACCTGGAAGATTACCGGGGTAAGGAAGTGGACGGATCTTTCTACCCGGAGGAGGTACTCGTCGTAACCCGAGACGCCAATCAGCCTTGGCCAGTAACGAAAGTGCTGAGAAAGAAGCAACTGAACGGTCAGAGCTTCTCCTTGGTTCGCTGGTTCGGTTACGACAAAGAACACGACAGTTGGGTGCCGAGCAGCGACGTGGTCAAGATTGGGAAATGATGTCAGACATCTACGTCCACCTGCTCTCGAACGCCAGCATAGATAAGTTTCCCTCGAAGAAACTCAACGCCTTCACGGTAGCTTTCGATAGTCCGCTTCAGCTCTCGAATCGGTATAAAGTCGGTCTGATGGATCTCAGCATAAGTAACGATTTTTTAAATATCGGCTACGAAAGGCAAGATACGAAAATCGAGGTTTCTTTCGAGGACACGGTGGAAGCCGGCAGAACTTTTCGTGTCACCTCGGATCTCGAGAGGGATTTGGGAAAAGCCCTTTCGGAATTCGACGTTTCTTTCGCGTACAATAAATCGCGATACGACTTCGTCTTACCCGTGGACGTGAAAGCCGTGGAATTGGACCCTCGGCTCGCGCAAGTGCTCGACGCCTCGCTAGCGTCCCGCGAAGCAGGTCGTGCGGTGAAACCCCCCAAATTGAGCGAACGCGAAGCCACCTCCATCGTATTGGAGCACGCCGCAGCCGCCGTCGCTTTCGGCGACGTCACTCTGAATTCGGAAACCACGTCCCTACGGAACACACTCAACAAGTATTTCCAGACGCACAAGCTGGACGCCTCGCTAGAATTCGCGGATAACGTGTACTCTCTGAAAACGCCGAAAGGGTTGCACGTACCGGAACCCTTTGTCAAGCTGCTACATCTCACACCCGTCGAGGGACACGAAGAAGAAACGCTACGCGTCTCTCTCCCCGTAGCGCGTCAATTTTCTTTCACGATCAAGACGAAAATTCCTCGATCTTTGCAAGTACATCTGCCTCCCGGCTATTATGCGACGCCGCAAGCACTTCTAAATGCAATTAATCAGCGCGTAGGCGAACGCGCGCGCTTCAGCTTCGACGGAACCGAACAGAAATGTAAAATTCGGCTTTCCGAGGGCACCTCCACCCTAAGACTTTCCGAGTACCTGGCCGTGCTTTTGGGCTTCGAATCGCGTACCGTGTTCACGGGGGATGAGGATGCCACGAGCTCCGTCGAGGTACTCCTGGAACCCCCGTTTCACAACATAATCGTGTACACGGATATCGTGGAACCCACGTACGTGGGGAGCGGGAAAAAAACGATATTAAAAATACTACCCTTTTATTACGAGAAAGACAAGCACGTCGTCACCTACACGTTAGATAACATCTAGTATTTTAACCTGTCTCAATTCGAAATTCCTTCAGTGACGATCGTTCTCGCGGACGAAACGGGAAGACGTTTGCCGTTGCGGTCCAAAGGCAGAACCAATCTAACGTTGCATTTCAAATATGTACCGTAATTCCCCCAAAATAATTCCCGTGTACACGGGACCCCTTTTCCAACGAGGGGGCGGTGTGTTGAGCAACATATCCAAGTTTATCGTTCCCATCTGGCAGCAAATAAAACCGATCGCCAAGAGAACGTTGAAGCGCTTGGCGCGGAATTTGGCCGATGGCGAAGGAATATCGCGCGCAGTAAAAAAGACGGCCATAGCAACGGGGAGAGACGTGCTGGATTCCATGGAGGGCTCTGGAAACAACAATGGGAAGAAACGCCGCAAACGACAACAAAAGGCGCCGACACACGACGCACCTGCAGATATCTTTGGTACGCCGTGAAGGTCACACATCCGCTGCGCGCGCTCCGTCATGACGTCAACGAAAGGAAAAATACAGACGCCGATCTGTCTAACGAGTGACGTGATGATATTCGAACCCCCTTCCATTCAATACGGCGTGGAAGATACTTCGTACCAACTCTTTTATCCGGTCAACGGGGTAAATAATTCCGTGATCGAGTTTTGTATTCAAAATTTGCAAAAGGCACACTTGGACCTCTACGGCAGTTTCGTGTCTTTGACCGTGCGCATTGTTCGCGACGACGGGGAAGAAATGGACGAGAAAGATGTCGTTTTCCCAATAAACCACCTGTTGAGCGGCATGTTTAAGACGGTCACCGTTTATGCGAACAACAAGCTCGTCAGTTCCAACGAGTTGTACGCCTACAGGAGTATTTTGGACGTCGTGCTTCATTCCACGCCCACGGCTCAAGAAACAGTGCACGCGGCTGGACTTTATGTCGAGGACGACGAACATTTAAAGGACGATTACGACGTCTCGTCTCGCGGTCCGAAACAACGTTACGAAGCGACGAAGGGTGGAAAATACTTTAACCTGGTCGGTCAGATCAATACCGACCTGTTTCAACAGCCGCGCCTGATGGTACCTGCCGTCGAAATTCGCGTCGTTTTCCTGTTAAACAACGACGAATTTAAACTCGTATCGGTCCCCAAAGACAAGAAAACGTACAATTACGAGGTGGACATTAAAGAAATGACGTTACACTTGAAAAAGGTGACGCTGGCACCTTCCCTATTTTTGGAATACGAGCGGCGGCTTCAGACCACGCCGGCCATCTACGTGTTACGCGGATTGGAAACCAAGGTGCGGAGCTTGAGTGTCGGGAGCTTGGACGCTCACTTTGAAAACGTTTACCCCGAAAGGGTACCTTCCAAATTATGCGTCGCCCTGCTCGCCACGTCCGACTTTCTCGGCGACATCCAATCGAACCCCTACAAATTCCGTCATTACGACCTGTCTCATTCGATGCTCTCCGTGGACGGCCAGCAAGTGCGAGCCGAGTACGACTTTCAGAACGACCTCGTCAAAATTCCCTACTTTAACTTCTTGCAAGAACTGGGAGAGAAACATTTCAAGTATAGCTACGAGCGATTTAAAACGAACGGGTTCCTTCTCTACTTGGACAAGTGTTCTTCTCCTTCGCATTTGAACGAGTGGCGAAAAGGAAACGTTCGCCTGCAATTACGCTTCGCTAAAGCCCTTCCACACGCGGTCACCGTCCTCTTGATTTCCGAGTGTCCCAAGCTCATGTACGTCGACAAGGACCGTACGGTCACCTTCCCATAAGAAAAGATGTACGAGAGCGACATCTTGGAACTCTTGTCCCTGAACCCCCTCGCTTCCTCCATGCTGAGAGGCATTTGTGCTTCAAACGAAGCCTTCGTTTTACGCAAGCCCGGTTATTTAATCATCAATACGGAAGAGCGAAGAAGGCGCGGGCAGCACTGGGTGCTCGACCTGAAAAACTACGACGGGTCTGCCGTGTTTTTCGACAGCTACGGACTTCCCCCCATCGAAGCAAACCTTCGAAGGACTTTACCTGTAGTGGACGAGTATAACGACAAGTGTATTCAATCGCCTTTTTCGCCTTACTGCGGGCTTTTTTGTATCTACGTAGCCACGCGCATGTCGAAACGCTACAGCTTGAAAAGTTGTGTATCCATGTTTTCCTGTAACCTCGAAGAGAATGACGAAACAATAAAACGTCTCCTCGTGAGCGAACTCGTTTCGTAAAAAAATAGACTATTTTTTCACGACATACACAAGACCCTTGCGAGACGATCTTCCAACGTGCTGACCCGACGCTCACCGTCGTCGTCGTCGCCGGTCTGCACCGTGACGTCGAGGGATGTGTGGAGAAGCCAGTAGCGACGGACGATAGGTCGGTTGAAACCCGCGTTGATGAGACACGGGTCGACTGTCTCTCCTCGTCTATACTTTTCCAACAGCTCGAGCTTGTAATCTACGAAACGCTTCATTTTCTTTGCAATCTTCCCACTGACGGTGAACAGACGTAAGGGTATCGCCTTGAGAATCGAGCGAAAGTCTCCCTCGCAGCTATCGCCGTGAATATAATCGCGTAATCGCAGCAAGTCCCGATACATTCGCGTTTGCACAAAGGTGGCAAACCTCTGCTCGGGCGTCATCATGACTGAGACGGAATGAGAGTAGACAACCTTTATTTATTTCTCGTTACACACGAATTAGGCTCCAGCTTTGGTTTCGTAGCCGGGAAGGCAGCCCAAATACGGACGAAGGCTCGAGTCTAACCAATGCCTGGGGTTTCTCGACCAGAGTCCACCGCAGCGACAGGTAGTCAGTTGATCGCCGATTCGCAAAAAGAAGGTCTTTGGAGGAGGCTTGAAGGTTAGGACCAGGGGTAGATCTCCCGTCAGTAGCCATTCGTAATTTGCAACGAAAGGAGTGTGAGAAACACGTGTTTTTATATCTCAAACACACACACACGTACAATCTTCTTCAGTCACAGAGTGACACTGATGGTCCATCTTCTCCATCTTCCTTCAATAGTCGAAGTCCTTCGCAACGTACGTCGAACGGTACCGTCCGACAGCCGAGAAACGGGCGAATCAATCGGTCCGTCCAATGCTTTTGCTCTGAAAAAAAAAAATGTGAACGATTATAGAACGTATTAAAAAAAAAATAACGAGGAAGCGTACCTTTGGACCACAATCCACCGCAATTGGTGCAGAAGAAGCGGGCCCTGCCAATCTCCCGAAATATGTGAGGCGGGAAAACACCGACTTCACGCGCAGCAAAAGTGTTGTACACTGGAAACGAAACTCTTCAAACATTTCGACGATGATGATGACGTCATGGGTATATTACTTACGAGGATCTATCAAGCTGATCATGACGGAATGACGATCGAACGTTCGCTTCGACATTTATAGTAAAGCTTTGCCTCTCACTCTCTATGACGTCATTGAACGTGTTTAAACATGTTAAGACGTGTTTGAACATGTTTGGACACGGGCGGCGAAGTCGCCCCTGGACACACTCGTTCCTCTCTCTTCCTCTTTATGACGTCATTGAACGTGTCTGAACATGTTTGGACGTGTTTGAACATGTTGTGACGTCTCTGAACATGTCTGAACATGTTTGGTCGTGTTTGAACATGTTGTGACCTGTGTAGACACAAACCCCGCAATACGAAAAACGTCACGCAGTACGAATTAGATTGGTGGTTAGTGTGTCGCGCCCAGTGTAGAAGGATCCTGGGTTCGAATCCCACTCTGGGACGGTTACACAGGATGTGACAGCGGGTCGTCTCTCTCTCTCTCTCTCTCCGTCTTTGTAGTCCTTGGACGTGTCTGGTCTCGAACCCCCTGTGTCTCCCCTCCTCCTCCTCCTCGCACGATATTGGAGGAACAAAGGGCGGCATCTTGTCACAGAAGCAAAGTGGCGGATTTACGTAATCGATGGATATGACGTGAATGGGGTTAGTGCGAGCGTGAGAACCCTGTACTCTAAGATGGTCATCCCCTGTACCCCCCTTGTCCACTATTCTCGAATCAAGAGTCCCGAGAAAATGCTGCATACATTCCAGACGATTTTGGACCTTCTGGTCCACATTCGTCCGCCGTTTGGTAAGTTTTTCTCTATCTCTTCTTGTTTAGAAATAGTTATTTTCTAATACCTTACGTTCCTCTGTAGGTTTCACTGTGACACACATTGTGCAGCTATTTTTCCAGCTGATCCCCGGTGTGGGGGGAGATGTGCCCCGCTTGGATATGGAGACGTTTTTGCAAGCGTTCGCCATCGTAGGCGAAGAAGACATTGAGACGGCCACCACAGAAGTGCTCAAGGCGTGCTACGGCAGGGAGTGGCGAGAAATCGCTGTGCAGCGGGGACTAGAGGGGGAGCTCTTTTTCAGAGTGCCCCGAAGCTTAGAGGAGCATACTTTACCGCTAGAAGGTACTGCTCCTTTAAGCTTCGGGGAAGCGGAGCACCTCCTCTACTCCCTGGTGCACCAGTGGAACAGAGCGAGTGCAGCGGGTTGGAGAGAACTCGCTGAACGCTGGATGGCGAGTCAAATACCGTGAGTGTTTTTCGATTGTGGTTTTTGTTCGTAGAATCCTTATTCTGGTTCTTTATTACTAGATTGGATCCCTGGGTTCTTATAGAAGACCATGAAGCACCCATGTAAACACGTCAGCCAATAAACGCATATCGTCTTTCGCATCACGCGACTCTCTCTCTCTCTCTGCCCCAATACAATAGAAGAATAGGAAACCACAGATCCTGCGTATAAAAGCGAGCGTGGGATAGGCCACAGTTAAAGATGATGATGTCGACGATGTCACCACCACCACCACAACGTTCGGTCTGCTTGCGCAGGACGTAAGTGCATTTGTATGTGTTTAGATCGATGTTTGATTAATGCCTCCTTTTCTCTATTTGCTAGGTGCACACAGGAGAATTATTTCAAATTGGGGGAGGGACTTCATGCCTAACATGAGGTCCGATTAGGCTCCGCTAAGTTCAAAATTAGGGGGGAGCATCGCCCGCATTATTCAAAATTGGGGAGGGATGGGAATTTATGGCTAATATGAATTCTGATTAGGCTTAATGGGGAATTGTGGGGCGTCCCCCGCCCCAGTCAAAATTGGGAATGGGTAAGAGAATTTATGGGAAACATGAATTCTGATTAGGCGTAATGGGGAACATTTGGGGGGGTACATTTTAATCTGGCCTTATTCAAATTGAACTCCTTCTTTCATTTTTCGTTAGATTATTCCAAAACGGGGGGGAGAATTCGTGCATAACACGAATTTCATTAGAGACCATGTTGATTATACAAAATTAAGGAGTTCTTAAAGGGAGAATTATTTCAAATTGGGGTTAAATTAAAACCTTGTTTCATTTTTCGTTTGGTTGACATCGTCGACATCCTATGCGTTATTGCAAAGGCGTCGAATAAGACATGGCGCGGTGTCCAAAGTACAGACGCCATCAGCGCAATGACAGGGGGAGGAGACGGTCTGGTTCTACGACGGTTGATCGAAAACCCACGAGGGGCATTCATCCACGACGAGAGTCGTTTCGTGGAGCAAAATGTAAGTCGAGTGGTTCTGCTGTGAGAGGGGCATTCATCCTCGACGCGAGGCATTTCGTGGAGCAAAATGTAAGTCGACCGTCTCTGCTGTGAGAGTGTATTCTATGTATGACATTGTTTTTCAGGAACCAATAGCCGCTGTCGTCGCATATCATGCAGCACAGGAAAAGCCGTCCAGCAACCTCCCCGTTAGGCCACACTGTCTTCCTGTATAGCAGTAGGACCCCTCCTTGTACAGCATTGGGGCAAGGAAGACCGTGAGCGCCTTTGTGAATCGAGTGACCGTGGAACAAAGAGCAGGCATCTATCGACCAAGTCCTTTGTATGTATTCAATAAAGATGTTTCAGTGAAAGAACACGCAGAGTCTCGTCAAAGTTATTCGGACTGTTTAATGCGTTGCATGTCAATAACCAAGCGGTATTTCAATAAATCAGTGACAAAGTTGACGATGTAGACTGCTTGCAAATGTCGCTGCTTCCGCAGGGCGTGCTTAATATGAGCGATGGCACGAGCGAGAAGGTCCACGATGTCTGCAGCGATGTAGTTGAATTCTGCGTTGGCCAAGCTCACAAATTCGCTCATCAGTCCCAGGGGTCCGTCAGGAACCGTTATGCAGACGTTCTTGTAACGGGCGTAAATTCGACGCACCATCTCCTGCAGCGGCCCCGGCGAGATCTCTCCTATATTGCCAAAGCCTACCATGTCTATCACGTAGCGAAAAGCAGTGATGACGAGCTCGTTGCGGGGACTTTCGCCATTGAAACATTCCTTCTCCACTTCTTCCCAAGAAGCGTGGGTACGGGAACAATTTTGTAAAGAGTGGTAGCTGAACATCTTCACGTAGTGATGACGCGAGCGCGGTGCGCGCTGCCTTTATAGAGATAAACGCGCACGCGCGCAAAGAACGGAGAATGAAAGCGAAACTGAAAAGCCACCCGTCGCCGCTAGGAGCGCGCGCGCAGCAGAGAGCCGAAACCGAAAACACCCGCGGCCGGCGCAGAGGGAGCTAGCAGCGCGCGCGCGCGCATGCGCGGACGGGTGGAGCAGAGGGCGCGCGCGCATCCATAGCGGCCGCTGCGCGTCGCCTCTCTCAGTTTCTCTCGGACCGTCGCGGAAGACGGACGTGCGCTCCGCGCGCTCGCTCACTTTCTGGCTGGATCTCGTAGAGAGCAGACGTACGTGTGTGTTCTCCGCGCTCGCTCAGTTTCTGCCTGGAAGTTGCCGCGGGGGAAAAGGTGAGTGATTTGACGCGCTCCTTTTCTCGTATGTTTGCCGTGTTTAGCGGTGACCGCGCTCGTGTTAAGCCTTTTCTCGCATGTTTAGACTTGTTTTGCGGTGTCCAAGCCTGTTGACGCATGTTTAGCGATGTGTGGTTCCCGCCTTGTGTTAGCTGCGTAGTGTTGAGGTTAGGCCTAAGCGATCGTCCCCGTAAGCCTCTTTCCTCGTATGTTTGCCGTGTTTAGCGGTGACCGCGCTCGTGTTAAGCCTTTTCTCGCATGTTTAGCGATGTGTGGTTCCCGCCTTGTGTTAGCTGCGTAGTGTTGGGGTTAGGCCTAAGCGATCGTCCCCCCCGTAAGCCTCTTTCCTCGTATGTTTACCGTGTTTAGCGGTGACCGCGCTCGTGTTAAGCCTTTTCTCGCATGCTTAGCGATGTGTGGTTCCCGCCTTGTGTTAGCTGCGTAGTGTTGTGGTTAGGCCTAAGCGATCGTCCCCCCGTAAGCCTTTTTCCCCGATGTGTACTGTTTTCTGTTTTAGCAGTAGCGGTTAGACCTTTTCTCTCGCATGCCTAGACTTGCTTAGCAGTGCTGTCATTTTTACCTGCCGCTAGTATCTTGTTCTGTCTTTCTCGTCTAGAGCTATGATGGTGGCGCCATCTGGTGTGATGCCTTGCAACTAAGTGGCCACCTGTCGTCGATCTCTGCAACTCCTGGGTGCAAACTACCAACATGGCGGACGCTGGTCACTCGGGTGTTGCGGAGCGGCTTCTTCGCCGCGGCATCGTTGATTTTCGAATAAATTGTTTCTCTCCACTCTATTTCTATCTTTTTATTTTATTTTCTGCCTATTTTTTTATTTTTTATGACCACGATTATCCGGAAACGCACAACTGGTCTGGACGCGAGATAGACGTTCCCCAATTAGTGTGATGGCTCCCTGGAGGGCGCTGATTAATGTGGGGGGTCCCAATTAGCTCTAATTGCTCATTAATGGCGTCCAGGCCAGATGTGCGTTTCCGGATAATCGTGGTCAGTACTTACTACTCTGAGTGACCCCTTTTATAAAAGTTACAAGGAAACCCACTAATTAGAGGTTACGGCCTTCAATCCAGCACCTGCCCGTAAAGGTTACGCCAACGTGCGGCTTTTTATACAGGATGTTCATTTTTATTCGCAACAGAGTAGCGCTCATTTGGCAGGCGGGTTATGTGAATCTTTGCTAATTAGTCGATCCGTAGTTACAAACACATGCGTCAGGAAATGTCGGAAATGTTTGTAACTACGGATGGGTTAATTTGCGAAAATTAACATAACCCACCTGTCAAATGAGCGCTGGTGTGATGCGAATAAAAACAAACACCCTGTGCGTGGGATATGGACAGACATTTACAGAACACACCAATGTACCAAAATGAACCAGCAGAAAAGGAGATCTTGAACATATGTATATTACAAAAACAGAAGTCTGTCGAGAGGTGACACATTGTGCACAAGTGCGATTCTGGTGTGAGGAGAAACTATGGTCGCTTTATCATGTATGTGGAAAAAAACTATCTTCTAAGTGAGAAGCAATGCATAAAAGTGCGAGGAAGCTAGCGAGTCAAAACAACTGACCTATGTTTGCTAAGCTGAACACACCCAACGAAATGGAGAACTGCAGCAGAAAAAAATTTATTCCACATTCGTGTTGTAGAGGCGAGCGCAAATGGCAATACAGTATTACATAAAACGCACACAACCTTGAGGAATATGAGTGTACAGTAACGCAGGAGAGACTACATTACTGCGTTATCAGCGTTGGAGGCGCTCTGGGACGAGTTTGTGAGGTACTGCATTGCGCTGGTGACGGTATGTGAACCTGCATGTGGGATCCTGGGAACAAAAGTTTGGGCAATGAGAGTAACATTTACGGAACCATTCAAATCCGTACCAAGCACAAGGTACAACGCAGCATAAATGCGGGAAGGCGTTCACTCCGCGATTGAGTCTTAGAATATCGTAAGAATACAACAAGTAGGAAGCTGCGAATTATATATCTCGATGCATATATCCGCAGCTCGCAAAATGCACGCCGGTGTATTGACTTGGCGACCAAGTAAGAGCAGAAAAGTAGCAAGCGTAAGTGGCGTTCATATGCAGGACCGCAAAACGCTTGCCATAATCACAACAAACCTGCGCTAAGAGCTCTTGCTATCAAAATAACGCACATACCTAGCACAAAATGTACACTTACCCAGTGTATGAAGTGTGTGAATTAGGGCTGCGGTGGTGACGTTCGTTTTCGGTTATATATTCTTTGCAATCTTCGCACTCACTACACTTTCCACTGAGAACACCGAAAATATACTTGTTTGCTAGCGACATCTAGCTTTTCCGTTGTTCCTGACGACACTATGATAAACGCGAGGAAAACCACTGATTAAAACAGATTACACTTGTTAACGGACGGACGACGAGCGTTAAGCGTTTCAAGGAAACCGCTCTCAGTGTGGATAGACCTAGACCAGGCTCGGCTACGCAGCGAAATCGGAAATCTTGGTGGTTGCGGCATTGACAATTGTTTTCCACCCTTTAGAAAGAAACATACTATCAGTATTTCAGACTGCGAACTTATAATCCGTGTTCATACAGCATTGATAACATGTAGTTGACGTATAGGTGACGCTGAAACAGATAAAAAATAACAGCGTAGATTCGCAACTGACGTCTCGAATGGGAGGCTGAAACGCGGCATTATGCTGAAAAACAAAAGGAAAACAAACGATAAGAAACTAACAAAGAGATTATCGTTGGAGATTTCGCTTAGAAGTTACAGTGTCGGAGTAGAGGGTACATTTATAAGTTACAACAAGCTGTTTTTGTTTTTTCCGAGATGTAACTTCTATTCGTGTTGTAAAGACATGACCTTGGTCGCTTTTAACCTCTAAATATACGTTACAGTGGTGTAACCTATAAGAAATCTCGAAATCTACGTCTATACAGAAGTTACATGTTTCTAAAAGTTACAATAAAAGGTACGGGTTTAAGAGTGTATGCTTTGTATAGAGACATGACGTGCACTCCGAGAGAAACTCGTGCCCTTTGTGCTACAGAAGATGGGTTAGGCCGCTCGTCATCCCTAGAAAGGCTACCGGTAGAATAGTTTAGAACAAGGCGATACAAGCAACAATATGCGAGGAATTACAAGAAAAATATTTTTTAGAAGCCACATTTAAATGTGCCTTTCTTGTGACTTATCAATATTTTGATATAGTAGTTTTGTAAATTTTAGATATTTGTTTGACCAGTACACATGTTTAATCATTCAATGCACTACACCTTTTCTGTCATTATACACAGTTGGCTTTGCGAAAACATTCGGTCCACAATATGTTTTAGTGTGAGAAATCCGAGCCAAAGAAAAATTAGCAGGTGAATATGAACAACATGGCGATAAAACCTGAAACACGGAGCAGAAAAATAACGACACGACACGTTCTCAAACTCAGTAACAAGGTTATTGGGAGTGTAGGTTGTGTGATTAAATGGCTTGCTGAGTTTGAGAATACGTCGTGTTGTTATTTTTCTGTTCGGTCTCTCAGGTTTTATCGTCGTCTAAAAATGTACTAGCTCGCCCGCACCCTTGCACTTCTACCATTGAATATAAACAGGCGTGGGCGAACGAAACATAACACTTGGAGTTTGCACGGTGTCGAAAAAGTCAGACATGGAAAACTAAGATGGCACAACCCCGAGAAATCGGGGATTGGAAAAATGCTCACCGGCCATTTACTCACCAATCCAGAGCTGAGACCGGATATTTACTCACCCGTTTTATTATGAGCCCACCCTGAGAGTTTCATAATTTATTTTCATCTGCTCCACTGTGTGAAACAGTGAATGATAATAGGCCTCGTATATTTAAATCACAATTTTAGTTTTCGAACATTTTAGAAACGAGCGCATCATTTGACAGCTGCTAAATCACCAGCTTCGGTCTTCTCTCGATGGAGGTAATGACTTCCACAACGCAAGATATTACAATTTTCCACGCTGTCGGTCGTTTTGACCATTTCTATTCGTGGCCACAGCTCGCTTTTCTTTGTTGTTTGGAGGTATTGAATCGAAAGTTCTAAGTCCCCATTTGTGTGGTAGTGGTTTGAAAGAAAAGAGGAAATAAGGGGATTCAAATACCCTTCCAGTGCTCGGTATATGTACAGGAGGAAGAACAAGCACCTCAGATACGCAAAGCAGGACCGCTCTCTCAGATATGAAGTACAAATAGGCTTTTCTGAGACTCACGCCCCCACAAAATTTCAATTCCTTGCACGACCACGCTATGAAGTCACCCGAGATAATATATGGATAACCTTCCCAGCATCTCACCACATATTCCCCGATGAAGCATACTATATATATATAAAAAAACAGAAAACTAATTTCGCTGCCCTAAATTTTCACAAAATGACCGCAAGACTTATATGGGCGCTGCACTGCATTTCGCGAAATAAGGGTTATAATCTGTGGCTGGATTAGTTTCCTTGAGTGTTATAGATTGTGTCTTCGTCGGGGCATAAGCACGCAAGTGGTTGCCAAGTACGTCAGCTACTTCAATCTCCAAAGGCCTCTGCTGTCCATCATCGGAGAATGCTCGATGAGCTCATACCCCAGCAGCACAAAATCTTGGCCGAAAATTCGTTCAATCTTGGACCAATGTTGGGCGAAGATTGGCAATTCCGGCCCAATATTGAACCAATATCTTGTGCTGCTAGGGTGAATGCTATTGCATTTCATCTGCAATCTGCACAGCGATTTCTGGCGCATCTTGCCCCTGGATGTGAAGACGCGATGCACAGGGGCGTGACGACTTTGGAATAATGCCGAGGTTAAGCAGCTGGTGCCAGCAAGGAAGGTGTGCAGTAATAACTTACGGGGCAGGTAAGTGGCTGTCCCCTCGTCTTCCTTGACGCACTACAAGAAGTCGGCCCAGGACGCACATTTCCCCAGGGCGTCTGTCGTGACGTTGCCCACCTCTGCGAGGCCGACAACGGCGAGCCCTTTCGCCACCCACCACCACCATTACAAGAGATTGGTTTCCGCAAACTTGGTTGTGTGTTATGCGAGAGTGACATAGAGGGTCCCATTATTCAGGTGTACATGCAATTCAAAGCAAGGGAAGCATTATAACGTCATTTATTTAGTCCCATCGTCTTCCCTAAATACGCGTACATATTTCAGTAGCACTTGCATCTCATTTTCAAGAATTCGTCGCAGTATCCGCCCCTGTATCCTCGAATGGACGCGCAGTGGCTGTGACACTCATACTGGTTGAATGGACAGCCAAAGCCACCTATAAGGGAACAAGGAATATGTGATCAAATGGCGGCTAAACAAAAGATTGTTTGCTAGGACATAGGACACTCTTCTCGATGTATTCCGGAAGTGCAGATATAAAGTAGACCTAACCTCTCGCACCAACGATGAAACGCGCTCTTTCTGGAGAAGTTTACGAACATGCACGAACTATAGAATACTCGCAGTATTAGCGTTACAACATTTCTGTTCCTTGTTCAACTTTTAACCAGCGAAACCAACTTGTCCCTTAGAGCTTGAAGGTTAACGGGACCTCAACTTGGGTCTGACTGTGATTGATATTAGGCGGCTGAAAAACAACCCAATAAAGAGCTAAATAAATAATTGTAGTAGTAATAAGAGTACGATGCAGTTCCCTGACATTTGATTCAACGTGTCTCTTTTCTTCGATCTCTCATCAGGTTTGTAAGTACCAAGCACCTTTATGCGTTGTGAAACGGTGACAGATATTCATGATGCTGTACTTACGACGAACTCTCAAGTGTGAAGCATCTTCAGCTTCTTCGTGGGACTGGGCCAATGTAACTGTGGAGAGACACGTGAATTAAAGAGACGGCACGCTGAAGGCCAGATAATGTCTTACTCTAAGTGCCACATATCTGTTTCTACCTCTGTAGATTAGAAAGCTAATTACAGCTATATGTAAGAAGTGCTATGAAACGAAGATCTGCTCTGAGAGCCATTGCCAACTCCTTAACTGTTTACTCTGAATTACTGAACTGAATGTGGTTCGAGCTCGCGTTGACCCGTTCTCTTTCCCGGGCGCTTGGCGGCATCCAGTCCCCCCTCCATTTACGACAAGAGGCTCTGAACATTTTCTGATATTATCAAGCGATGTTTCAACTTGATTGGCTGTGTTAATGCATACGCTTGGCATGACCGGCTAAGACCACCTGCTACCTAGCTAACTGGTGCGCTAACGAACGTTGGTCCAATGAAATTGATGATGATGTTGTTGATGATGATGATGAGTTCTATTTAAGGGCGCATAAGGCAACTGTGGTCCTTGATGTGCTAAATAAATTGCTCAAGCAGTATAGATCATGGCCCAATATTGGAATTCCGGGCCAATATTGGTGCGAGATTGGACCAATATTGGCCGGTATTGCCAATATTGCGCCAATATGTTTTGCTGCTTGGGTGGTTTATTGAGATAGAGACAACCAAAAAACAAGGGGACCCTGTGGGATATCGTAAACACGACGTCTTTTCCTGTGTTAGGTAGACGGTAAATTTCGACTATCACTTCGCATCTGGCCTTTATTTCTGCAAAAGGGAATATGAAGATGGACCAAAAGCCTGGAGACTTGTTTCTTTCATAGTATGAAGTAAACACTGGCTTGCATAAGAAGCCGTTTTAAACCCCCGTTTCATTTTCCTGTGCTGATGATGACGCCCGAATAGGTGTCGAAACGTTCACGCATTTCTTTTTACAACTTCTTATGCAAGCCAGTGTTTCCTTCATACTATTAAAGAAAAGGGAATATGAAGGGAAACCCCCGAAATGTGACCCTGCGTATGAGCTTGCTCGAAACAAGGAAGAATTGTATGACACGGTTGAGACTGCGCGTATTTGAAATATCGAAATAGAACCTATAGCGCGTATTAACTCTTACAAATAAGTCTTACCGGTGGCAATGGCCAACGCAAGGATGATAACCATGGCCTTCTGCATCTTGATTTATGGCTGGAAGTAACGGGCTATCTAGTGTTTAGAAATAAATAATCCACAATCAGCAAGGCATCTCCATAAAGAACATTAAGTATAACCGCCGCTGCATGACGGCGACAGGGACAGGGACAATTTTATCGCATTGCATTGGTATTGCATTGTAAGAGAGGAATAGCTGTGAGGGATCCCAGACCAAACCAGGTCGAAGATGGAATGACGACAGACGATGAACCACTGCACTTACAATACAGATTTATTTTCGACTGCCTTTTGTTCTGAAACACGAGTACAATAGTTTTGCTAAGCATGTGGAATATCAAGTTGCATCATTTCGTGTATGACCGGTACATCCCAAAAATATGTGAGCTTCCTATGAATAATAAATGGAAGCTCTATTTTTACACAATTGTCACACAACTTCAGCATCTGTGTGACTCTTTCGAATAGCAATTCCCCGTCGTCTCTACAAGTCTTCAAAATTTCAGTTTTTTTTTCAAACAGAGCTTCACACATGCACTAGCTGCGTCAAGTGATCTCTAAGCGTGCTTTTTTTGAAAAAAAAAACAACTAAAATTTTGAACACTTGTAAAGACGACGGGGAATTGCTCTTTTAAGAAGCCACACAGATATAGAAGTTGGGTGACATTTGTGGAAGTAGAGCTTCCATCTATTATTCAGAGAATATTCACAAATCTTTCGAGGCTACCGGTCACACAAGTAGTGATGCAACTTCATATTCCACATGCTTATTAAAACTATTGTACTGGTATTTAAGAAAAGAGGCAGTCGAAAATGCAGTTCCTCATCGTATATCGTCATTCTGTCTTCATCCTGGTTTCGTCTGGGTTCCCTCACTGACATTTCACATTGGGAATGTCCTACTAACAAGCACATGTCCTTACTCTCTCTTCGGTATTGCATTGCACGTGATTCCGTAGGTCGTAACCCAGACGGGGGGAACACCGCAGAGCAATATTATTCTGTGTTTTTTCTTCCAGGATCAAGGAAGGGTTCAGAGAAGAGAGCTCAGTATAGAAGCCATCAATGAAATCAATATGCACAACACAAGCTAGGCAGACACCGTATAGCGTGCTGGCTTCGTTTTAATTAGCCTGTAATTTGACTTTCAAGGGACAGGAGGGAGTCTTTCTTATATATTATTTTGTTGCGATATTATCATAATATCTCTTTCGAGTGGATAGTGTGGCAATTCCCTACATACCATTTTAACGCGTATTTCGCGCAATATTAATTTGTATGTGGCATAGGAAACACTGACTAATCTCGTGTAAGTTACCAATCGTTCTCACAGTTGTTCGACAACGACAACGTCAACAGCTTCACTTCGATTCACATCCGTTCCACTGTCCGAAATTTAATTAAGATTGTATGTACATATATTGCGCTTATAATAATCAGTTCATGCGTCATATGTGAATTCAAACAGAAAGAATCCCGTGAAACCCTGGAACGAAAATTCACTTTCGATAAAAATTGCTGGTTGCAGCTTCGTTGTGTATTTCCGTCTAATTTGTGTAGCCATGCTCAGGCTTGTTTCAAAGTTCACAAAGTTCATGGCACAAAGTTCACTTCGCTCGCTATGTGAGAAGATATTGGAGCGAGCCAACTCAATTGTCACAGACTGCAACTTCTATTGGGTGCATCTGTTGCAGGAAAGGTAGCCACTTTATGTAGATCTCTGTTCAACGAATGAGATCACTCTCGCGTAGGAAGCACATTTATCGAAAGTATATTTCATTTACAACGGCATCTTCGTGATATAAATGATCAGGGTCACGATGTGCAACTTTTGGATATTCGGCAACGCGCAGTGAATGCATCACGTTCCCGCGATTAGTCGCGAGCTCCATTGCGATAGCCAATCGCGGAATTTATTTGGAACCGCAGCCTACCAAAACATTTTTCCCGTAGTGCCTCGTGCCATTTCGAGTGTGCCAGACAAAAAAGACAGAAAACGAGCGGGCACCGAACGCTGCTTTCGGTTTAGGATCCGGGCCCAGGCGCATCTACACACATGAAGTGTATTTTATTCCCATCATAATAAATACTTAATAGTTAATTAGTTAATAGATAAATAGTTAATTCTCAATATAATGGCTATGAGTTGAAATTTCTTCTGTTCAGCGATGTGGCACGCATGCAAGAAGAGATGATGAGTAAATGGAAAATTTCAGCAAGGCAGCGTTCGTTAAAAACTTTTATTTCTTGGATGGCTTTGAGGAGCGCATCAAAAAGGTTTGTTGCGTTGCCCTTGTCTGACTGTGACAGCCAGGTCGACATATGTAACTGGGAAAATGTTGGTGTACCCTTCCAAAGGGCTGACAAGGCAATCTCGTTAGCCTCAAACTGGTATACCTCGTTGGCAATATCATCTGTAAACCAACTTAATAATAGACGATGGATGCGTTTGTGAGAATTTTGTGTCTTTAGGTCGCTGACTGTGGCACATCTTCAAACATTCGTTGAATGTGTACAGGGAACAGATTGTAAAACAATGTCAAGTACAGAAAGGTAGTTCCAAAAGTTGGTTTAGGAGCATCTGCATCCGAAGGAATTTTAGTCTCTGACTTATTCTTTGATGGGGTTTGTTTTGTTACCGCGCGAGAGAAGGCGTCCGACTGGGAAGCTAAAATAGCCTAAAATGATCATTTTACTACTAATTTTTTTGTTAGTAATTTCCAGAATAACAGCATTTATAACGGCCGGTCAACATTTCCGTCTTTTACACAGGCAACAGCTCACAGGCGGCAACGTGCACGAGTATGGAATGCAAGAAACAGGACAGAAAGATGTACTCACCAATGAGTTGTGTGCAGAGGAAGTGATAGAAGCTCAACTGTTCGGAGATCCTTTTTATAATGCGCTCGATTAGGGATATTCCTCGAAAAGCCTGCTTCCGAAGATAAGAGCTCGACTGTGATGTATTTCGTTCCAGAAAAAACCCGCACGCGAGAGCAGCCAAATTCGCAGAACACTTGAGGTGAGGTGACTCACCCCCATTGTTATAGACCTGCACAGATCTTATTGGTATCAGTTTCACAAAAGCAGGGGGTGTAAAATGGGAATCAATGTGGCATGGACAGTTTCATATTTCCCGAAAAGTAGATTCAGAAACCACTAAACCTGATGCAGGCAAAGTTCACACAATTGGAATAGTGAATGCGAATCCGCATTAGAGAAAAAATTACGAGGCAACTCAAAATACATATGCTAAACACAGAGTAGACTATTTTGGGGTTAGAAATGGATGAGTGAAAAAAAAAGAAGAAGAAAGCAGACAGACTTTTCGAATAATATGACTTTTGAAATATTCTCAAATATTAGCTTATTTTTGCATTCCACGCAAGACCGCGTTGATCAGGCAGGACATAACAATGGTTATTTTATATGAAACACAAGGAGCCAGTAAATGCTACCGTGGTGGAGGCTACACATGGAGCCACCGCGCATTATGGCCAGGGCCGGAGAGAGAAATTGCGCGCCCCCAGGATGTCTCCGGATGTGTCCTGCCCGGGCCCTCTCCTGACGTCTCCTGGTGCTAGCAAACGTCGTGCCACTGAAGAGGCCCGGGCTCCGGAGCTCTATCCCCTGCTGCGCCCTCTCGCCGACCCTGCATGTGGCTCCACCCCAGCTCACACGGACACCACCGGTTTCATGTGAGAGCCGCAACAGTAAACGTATAACGGACTAGCGTGGAGAACGCAGTCCATGGTTCATATCATCAAGTCTTGCTAAAATCTAGTGAAGAAATATTTTTCTCTCCCGCTTTCCTGGCCTGCGTTGTCGGTCATGTGTTTCGACAGCTGCACGGGGTACTTGAAGTCTGTGTGTGCACCTTTAGGATGTCTATTTTTCATTTATTTCTTCCTGCGAAGTTGGGACGCTACATATATATGGCATGCTGATGCGGTCTGTCGAGAGAGCTCTCCTCGTTTTCACAGTAGCATCACATGCTGTTGTCGCTTTGTCTGTGGCGCTTGGCAAACCCATTGTTTATTGTCTGAATCTAGGAGGGAGACAAATGGGAGCCGGTCCCGCATATACTGGAGAGGGGCCCCTTGATACCGGGGTCCGCCCCCGAGTGGGCCGTGTCGTCGGGGCAGCATCGCTCGCGGAGCTGTTGCCAGGAAGATTTTTGCTAAAATCTGCATATATTCTCTTTCAAGATACTGCTATTTAGTTTCAATGTTAGCTTAACTTTGCTCGCCAACGTATATTACTGGTGTAATGCGCACCACCTAAAATTAGCGGAAATTAGAAAGAGTTCAATGTATAAATAGGGTTGTCAATCGGGGTATCCCGAATCCCGAAATCCCGGGATCTCGGCCGATTTTTGACGTCCCGAAGTACCCGGATTCCTTCCGCTAAATTTGTGAGAGCCGATATGACAGAAAAATCCAACATCTGTAGGCCATCAGGCACAGACTCACTCCTTCAAAGGAAATGACACTTCTTATGACTGGAGGTGGCAGAGGACCGCTGCCTACACATGCGTACAGGTATCTGCTGACTGTCGTTTCTTCCGGCGCAGAAGCTGATCAGACCTTCAGTTCAGCAGCCAGTATTTGCACAAACGTTCGCTCCGAACTGGGGGACACCACCCTCGAAGCTCTGTACTTGCTCAGGTCGTGTGTTAATCGTTCTATAAATGGGATAAGCACGCAGCGACGGTGTTGTAAACCGTTTAATGTTTTGTTTCTTTCCATTCGTCGTTATTGTTTATTTTTATTTTTTATTTTTGTTGCTGTTCGTCATTCAAGTGGAATGTGATACTATTTGAGGAAATTATAAAGTAATATTTTCTGTTACTTCAAGCGTAGTGAGACTCGCCTTCTTTTCAATTGCAAAAGTGAAATGCAAATTAATAAAAGAGGAGTGGCATTATCGTAGAAAAAAAAAGAAAGAGAAAAAAAGAAACCATTTCGTCGTCACTACCTTATATGCTTAAATGCTTTCCTTCAGGAAAAGGTAGAATTGACAAACCGCACATGAACTGCGCACAACACGGCAATATAGTCATTTGAGGTAGATGGACTTGGAAGTAGACTTCTGCACGGCCCGCGGGACCTGCGTGCACCCACGGGTGACCCGCGACGGCGGGTCTACGTTTTCGGTGTCGTGCGAGCAGCGGATCGGCTGAGGTCGTCGCATCTTAACAAACACTATTAGAAAGCACACCGAGTTGCTCAATCTCTTACGCGTCTGTACTGCAGTCGAAATATGACGTAGTACGCCGCTAACAAAGGTGAAACAAACGGTCACACTGTTAAGGTGCAACAGCGCCTGTGTGTCCTTCCTTCGTGTGGCGTTTCGTATGATCATGCCTCAAGTCACAAGCCAACACGCATTTGCACCTTTTTGCCTCCTGCGCTGATGTCGTATACAATAAACTATGCACACAGACACATCTAATCATAAGGCGTTGACCAGGGAGTACTCTCAGTTTACTCGTGAACGTTCATCACGTTGCGGGTAGCGGGTCGGCTGCGGCTGAGCTTCTGAAAAAGAGAACAAAAAAAGAACATGGGCCCTGCGGGCGGACGCTGGTCTCAATTTGTAAAGGATTGCGTGTCGGGTGCGGATTTGAACCTGCGGGTCAGATAAGTCTGACCCGCACAGGACTGTATCTGGAAGCACCATCTGAGCTCGTCACAGTCCCGAAATCCTGTCCCGGGATCCCGGAACTGCAAAAATGGCTCGGGATTGACAACCCTGTGTATAACGTACACCGAAGGATAACGCCCACCAGACACCCGATGATCCCTACGATGTACTATTGAGCAGGAACTGAGTTCTACATCGCCCTTCATGTATACAGTAATCAAAATGTGTTATTGTTTCAAATCAAATCGTTTATTGCGTCTTAGCCGCAATCACAATTTATCTCACCCTACGCTGGCTCACGTGTGCGATGTCGCCCTCAGTCAAGAACAATAGCGCTGGTGCAGAAAAATGTCGCTCAAGTCGCTACCCATGAAAGCCCAGTGTCGTTTTCTGTCAGAGGTGAACCTCCTCATAATCTCCTAAAAGATTGGCGCAATTAACTCGTTGAAAAATAGTAAGGAACCGATCTATTTTGTAGTCCATGATAAAAGCGTTAATACTCGGTGCAGGGGAACTTAAAAAACCGTGTCGTGTCGTCTTTTTGATATTCTCCTGCACTGAGTTTTAACGCTTTTATATATAGTTTACGTTGCCCGGCATCCTCGCGGAAAAACTCCAATGTATACATAATACGCAACGGTTGCTAATGAGCACTGCCCTTAGGTTTTTTCGAGAAAACATATCGCAAACCGATGTTCTAGTCGTTACAATATTCTAGACGGATTCTATCTATTCTTGACAACAAGACCACGTGGTGAGGTGTTGAGCATGGCGATGGGGTAGAGCACTGGGCTGTTATGTATGTTTCGCGACTTGAAGGCTGGAAGTGAAATTATGCTTTATTTACTAAACGATAGCTTTGAATTGGCACATGAATTTTGCGAACTAACTCTGGGGGAATGGAATATTTTAAATGTGAAATTGTTTGATTTAATTTCAAACTGATATACCAGTGTTCTTAACTAAGCCGTAATTTTGCGATAATTTTGGTACTGTGCCTTCATCCTTTGGTGTGATGTGCAAGAAGTTAAAGCGATATATCGAAAATTGGAATGAATTTATTGACTACAAGTGTCGCAGTACTACTACCGAGTCTTTCACGAAAATGCCCCAGCTGACGCTACCGATTTCTTCTTAGTAAGCATACTAGAGTTGTCGGTCAAGATTTGTCCAATGAGATGCACATTTGAACATGCTCGGTAATTAAATAAAATTCTTCAGTTTTAAAGTAGCACAGTAGTCATTTTTAACACCCAGTTTTCTTCCTATAAAACTGTTAAGTAGGCCAGTAAGATGCATCATGCGAAGTAATTTACACCACAGAGTCATAATTATCGAAGAAATTGAATTTAAAATACGCCGCAATAAGCGACCGTGCGCAGCGGTGGTGAAGAGCAGTACCAGCCTGTGATCTGCCTGGAACCTCGCGCTGACGCTATAAGGAGAACGCTCGCTGATTGGCCTAGAGAAATGTTGTCTGCTACTCCGCTGCCGTCTGCTCCTCAGCTGTTCTGGGTTCTGATAAAGCCTTTCTCCTTGCTCGGTAATGCTTCGGCCGCTCCTTCTATCCCCAATTCTCCGGGAGAACTGGCAAAACATTTTTACGGCGGCAAAGGGACAAGGCGCTGACCCCCACTGATCGGCGAACCAGAACGAGTCTCCTTATACCGTCATCGGTGACGTGGCATCATACCTCCTCATCCTCGTTATAGCTGGAGTGGCGAGTTAAGGGTGAACGCGCGGAGCTTCGTTTATGTGAGCTTTTTTTTCTGGGAAACAAATTGCTCACATCAAAACCTTTCGCGCTCTTCGGTATAATGACACACACACTTTGATCAGATGTCTTAATCTGATTTTTTTTTTTTTTTGATGGCCCTCTGTACTCCTTTAAAGTTTACAGCTGACGCCTCCTGCAAATCGGACGTTTAGCGAAACCTATTCCAGGAAAAAAAAAAAAACCGTTGCTACTTGCCACAAATTCTTCACCGAGAAAATTATTAACAATGGGAATGAATCACCTCTCGCTATTCAGGATAAGGCCCACCATGCATTCATTCCATGCGGGTATTTCCCGTTATCTACCTTGAGTGAAGCACATCGCCCGCTTATCTTTCGAAGGAAGCTTTGTAGACATAGAGTGTAGTAGTAGATATCGGTCTATGCTATTTGTGCAACATCCCATCTTGATGGTGCTTCACAGTTTGTAAATCCTTCCCAACGGATCTCTGCGGTATTCCGTTGACCAGGAAAATGAGCTTGGAGCAGCGCCTTCCTTCTATGGAGATATCCATCCCCGTTGCAAGGAAGAACATTATAATCACAGAAACATTGGCAATATTGGCGCAAAATGGGCTTGCCAATATAGGCAGCCCATATTGGTCTAATATGGAGCGTGGTTGCACTCCTCATATTGGTCCAATATTGGCAGCTTTGGCTATCTTGGCTATTGCAATCTTGGCAAATATGACTACTGCTAATGTGGCAATCAACTTTTGTCATCACATACTGTATGTTTAATACCCCCAGCTTGATGAAATTCTACACGCAGGGTATACCATTTAAATATTGGTTATAAAGTGCCTGAAAGTTTTTTTTTTAAATGCAGATATAGTCTGAATATTCGTATATGGCTATGAATGAACATGAACTGTACCGGACTAAGTTACTTATAAACACAAGCTGTTCACATTCTAAGTCCACTTTTTCGTAAATAGGAACGAAATAAGGGAAATTAGGGTAAGACGTACCTCCACCTAGTATCTTGGGTATTTAAAGCCTGTAGTAGTTTCTGTGGGAAAGGCTTGGCGTATTCTATTGGTCGCACAGGCCGGTATAACCACTTTCTTGTTTTTTCCAAGTTTGTGCCGAACTCATCACACAAACTGTTTGTATGCAGTGTATCTGTATTTCCTGTATGAGACAACGCAAGCTTTGAACAAAGCTAACGCAAGTAGGACACCGAGTATTATTTCAGCTGCACTCTGAATCAGTAACGAACAATGACGAAAAGTTGAGGATAACTATCTTGTATTGAAACCCACCAGCATAAATGTGCATGAGACACGCTTCTTACTTGTCAATATGAGCGCTCATAGGTTCGTGCAGCCCTCTAAATATGCTACTTTGAGGACAGCTCCTTGCAGCATAAGCATAAGCACTCCACCTCTTTTGACATTATTATGCATGAACCACACCGGTACCTTAAAAAGACGGAGCCGCCAAACACGAATTTTACACACACTGCTTATGTGTTTCATCATGATAAATGCTGAAAGCTCATCTAACAGTCTGCTGTTTGTTGTTTACGTTGTCTACTTCTTACGTGGCCGATGCGTATGGAACTTCTTCATGCTTAAGGGGACTCCTGACTCAACATTTCAAGAGCAAGGCTTCCGAACTCTGCTTCACGTAGCAACACTTCCCTCTCAGTTGCTGAAAAGTGCCTGAAAATCGGCCTTGTTGACTCCGCTGTGCTTCCACCTTCGAAGTCCATGTTGAAAAAAGCACCCAGCAATACGAAAGTTGCGGAAACCACCCGAACTTCCGGTGTGGACTTTCCTCCAATAAACGTCGGGTGGCGGTTTAAGTCATACACTAAGGAAGACCTATGCATAGTAGCTCGACTTTTGCGCTGATCGGACGAGTTAGAGTTGAAAGCGAAACCATTTTTCGGCTCCTTGTTTAGAATGCTTCGCGGCTCCGCAGAGACGAAACGTTTCAATTGTAACGTGCAGGCACCATATATAGGTCCGTTATCCTTGCAAACAAAAACATTTACCAGGTTCTGGTCAGAGACCCTGTAACACACGAATATTCCTTGCGGGACGAAGACCCTCCCGAATGCAGTCACTGTGGGGAACAACTCTCAATCCTTCATATCCTCATTGTATGCCCACCATATCAGCATCTTCTTCAAAGTCATTTTGTATTATTCCATAGAAACTTCTTACCACTGCACCCGGCGCCTTTGCTGGATGAATTAAATTTTGTACCCTTTATTGAAAGGTCTACATGTTTTTTCGAGATGCCGGGTTTTTAAAGGATCTGTGATTTTAATGGTTTTAGGGGTCCGACACAAAGACAAGTTTGGGAGACGCCGGCCTAATGGAACTGCGCACAGTGGGCAACTATGGCTGCTACCCGACCGGTATTTGTAATGTAATGTAATGTGAATTTATTTCCACAAAGAAAAATTGTGGTGGAAGCTGTGAAAAAAAGTCACTATAGTGACTTCAGGGACTCACAGCTCCCAGCGACATATAATTCGCAATGATGATACACTGCAACGTTCGAAGGAAACGCGCATCACTGCATAACATATCAGCCGGTAAAAAAAGACAAATGTAAGTCAGTATAAAACATCAACATAGCTACACAAACCAAAATAAAGTTAGTTCTACACCACACAAAAGTACACATCAAAAACAAAAAAAAACGTATTCTTGACACCTTTACCCCTACTATTGATCACTGATAACTACTGGACAAAAGAATTAACTACAGAAATCACGAATGCATATACGGGACACATTTAAAGGATTGAAAGGGCATTCATTTAATAACTGCGGCAAGCGATGACTGACCCGCTGTTCCCCGTAATTCGTCCTACAACGGGGAATGTTCCACTGCTGATGAGCGCGGGAAGCATAGTGGCGTGAAAGCTCTGTAGATCGAACATGGACAAGACACCAACCAGTGATTTCTTTACAGCCAATTTATAATAACAGAGAAGTCTGTACTTATACAGATTGTGTATGGGAACAAAACCGTTCCTTTCGAAACGACCAGTTGTTGTGTGGCAATAAGGGAGGCGGTCCAGAATTCGTATGAATCTTTTTTGCAGACTAAATAACCTATCCAAATTCGTATTGTTGTGGTACCCCATACCAAAAAGCAATACTTGAAGTGTGCATATATGAGTGCATAGTAAAGCATCATGACAATTGCCCTTGACATATAACTGCGATATTTGAATAAAAAGCAAAAAGCACGAGATGCATTGGTGTGTACATGACCTATGTGCAACGACCAAGAAAGGTTCGAGGTAAAGGTTACACCAAGAATTCTAACAGTATCAACAATGCTGATGAGTCAGTTACTGAGCAATAGATTAATTGTGAATGTCACAGGTTTATTTTTAGCAGAAAAGAAAATGGCTTTGGTCTTATTGGCATTAATTCTCAAGCGATTTACATCGGCCCATGACTTGATTTTTTGAAGTACATGGTTAGCGACTGCAATTAGTGTGTCAGGGTGGGAGCCGGAGAAAAGAAGACTGGTGTCATCAGCGTAAATGATAAAGTCAGCCTCCTTAGTAGAGACAATATCATTTATGTAAATCGAAAAAAGGAGTGGCCCCAGAAGACTTCCTTGCGGCACACCACTTTTAATTTTGCTAAGGCTGGAGGAATAGCCATTGACAACGACCTTCTGATGACGACAAGACAGATAGGAAGCGAACAACGAGAGTGCTACCACGAACACCGTAGCCAGCGAGTTTTTGCAGAAGTACAGCGTGGGAAATCGAGTCAAAGGCCTTGCTAAAGTCAATTAACACGCCTAAGGTTAGTAGCTTATTCTCAATGTTTTTCAGGATGATTTCTTTCTGTGTTAAGAGAGCGAGTTCAGTGGAGCTATTCTTCCGAAAGCCGGATTGGCGTTCAGAGAGCAAGCTATATTTTTCAAAGTAAGCCACGAGCCTCTTGTGTATTATATGCTCAAAACCCTTTGAAAAGACAGGTAATATTGATATTGGTCGGTAATTAGAACGGCAGGTGGCGTCACCACTTTTATGTACCATGAGGACCTTGGCGCACTGCATGCCATCAGGAAAGGATCCTGTTAGTAAACATAAATTGAAGATATGCACTAGACAAGGTGTGATAACGTCCATTATCGTTTTAAAGGGTCCAATTTGCATGTCGTAGACATCCAACACTTTACTGTTCTTAACCGCATAAAACTATGGTAAACTTCAACCTCATCAGTAGGGGAGAGGAACAATGAGTTAGCCCTGACCTCAGTTAGATTCTCACAAGCCAAATGAATGTCGTGTGCACAGCTACCCTGATCAGATGAATGGACTAAGTATTCATTAAAAGCGTTTGCCATGTCCGTTCCTTGATATCTAACACCGTCTACGATTATATGGTTAAGTTGTCGGTTGGGTTTTCTGTAATTAACAAGCTTGTTTATGTTACCCCAGATAGCTGACGCATTCCCTCTACACGATAACAAATTGTTCACGAAGTAGTTTTGTTTCGCTCTTTTTAGCATCACGTTGACACTATTACGCAATTCCTTGAAAGCCTTAAAACTATCAGGATTTCTATGATTCAGAAATTTCCTAAATCACCTATCACGCTTTCGCATAGATTTTAGGATGCCCCGCGTTATCCATGGTTTCCTGGCTGACCTAGGTCTCACTTTGTGTACAAAAGGGAAACATTCCCTGTAGATGTCATGTATCGTGCTAAAGAAAATATCATAGGCTGCATCTGCGTTTTGGCACTGCAAAACATGGTTCCAATCTGTGGTACGTACTCTTTCCCTAAACTTCCGCAGATTGGCTTCATTTATAACTTGTTGTTTGAATGTCAAATTAGATCTACTTCCACGGGAATGACAGATAAAAAAATTTGACCGGCAATACTCGTTTCATGGTTTCGGCATGGCTCGTTTGTGGGTGCCGGATGAAACGCAATATCGCAGCGTGCTCACAGAATATTACCGGAGGTGCTTCAGGCAGAAGTTTTGGCATATTGCCTGACCCTGTATCTAACATACTGCCTGAGTATAATGAGCAAAAAAAAGAAAAAAAGAAAAAGTAAATAAAGAAATACACGAACAGACGGGAAGAGAGGGAAGTTCGTTCGTCTTATTCGTGTGTTCCGTGAACTCTCACTGGAATTTAAAGCGGGTTGAATTCAGGTGTTGTAGAGGTAATAGTACCTCCCCTCGTTTCCAAGTCTTCTTTTCTTTGTGACGAAGACAATTTGAAAAGTAAGACTAATTTGTCAATATTTCACGAAACCAATACCCAGGTAGTTCAAACTCCCCACGCTGGGAAGATTCACTTTCTTAGAGAACATTTTGACACTGTGCAATTGTTGGTGGGGTGCGTTTAATCGGAAGGGCAGCGTATAAGAAATGGCAGTGCCCTTAGTTGTTTGCATCGTAGAGCAGAACCGAGGTGTCATGAGATTTTTTTTTGTCGGATAGTTTACAGACCTCGCAAAAGACATAATGGAATGCTGCAACATAATTAACGTGCCTGCATTGGGAACGAAACCTGGGTGCGTCATTATGAGCTTGAAAATAAGAGGCGAAGACGTATACGAATACGTTGCAAAAGGATCTGAAGGCCTTCTTCACCTTCATCATAACACACCCCCTCTCACGGCTGCCACCACGGCTGACACCATTCAGAGATTGAGATTTGAGACCTTACGCATCCTGTCCCCCCTGTATTCAGGTACGGCCTTGCTCCCTCTGATTATCATGTGTTTGGATTCCTGAGGACGAAGACGTCAATCACATAGTGGTATATTTGCAGGCTGGACGCACAACTAAAAACATTTTTAAATGTGATAGGGTTTTTTTAAATGCACTTTTGGGCCTCGGTGAAGCGTTGCGTCAGTGGAGAGGGGCCCCTTCAGTCGCACGATGCGGTGTCTCCCCTGTTTGTTTCTTTATTGCGCGCCTCGGCTGATACGAGACGTTTCGGTGGGCGGCAATTTAGTACATTGGAAAGTGTTTAAGACAGTAGTTGCTAAAACACGAGAAGCGAAACCCCTGATTCCTTTGAAGTGGCCGACATCATGTTGTGGATCTTTCGCTTGACAGTTTCCTTTATTGTTGGAACGTAATTCTTCTGAGGCAGGAACGCACAAACATACAAACACGAAACCAAAATATTTGTTGGTTTTTGTTCCCCAGTCTCGGGTTCTTAAGTTATGGATCTTTCATCTGTTCATTTATTGTATCGTTTTCGTAGAGCGCTTGGGACCTACTGAACCTCTAGTGTTCTTATGGGATATGCACGCATGCCCGCAAAAGGCTCCCGCACCGAGTGACGCGTACCCTAGCGACGCCACTGACTAAAATACACTAATACTACCGTGTACTACTCGTTACCCACCTACTCGTATACTGCCAAACCGAGCCGCGGAACGCACACTCCACGTTGTCGAACATAAACGACTGCGCGCAGAAACTCAGTATGAGCGCCGAGCGGCACAGGAGACGTTCAAATTGGACATTGTAGGTAGGGTGGCCCGGTCCAAATCCTGAAACGTCACCAACTTGCCCTGAGAAAGTAGCTAAAAGAAGCCAATATACCGTGTATGTAGCCAACTGTGCAACCAGTGTCGTGTAGGCATCATATCACATGGAATCAGCACAACTGCTCTGTTGTAATTGTACTGCGAAATATGTAAGTAGAACACTTGTGCAGTACACATTGATCAGTTAGCAATTCGGGTCGATATCTTGAGGCACGCGATATTTTGAGAATGAAAAAAAAATTACCATGGTCGTGTCGACATGATTTATGTAATGTATGAAACATGACCAGGAGAACGAAACATAACTGGCGACTGCCTAATCAAGAAGAAAGCTTATCGTAATTCGTATAATGATAACTGGCGGCCTTACATTCGCCAGAGAACTATGATAATGAGAGACACCAAAGCGAAAAGACGGTTCCAAACCGGGCTGTTTGGTAATAGGTCATAAAAGCGATAAAATACCCCAGTTTTTCTGGTGTACTTTATCGTTTTTGTCGTCGACGTCACAGCGCACAGTTAGTGAACGGTGATGCTGATGTGATAAAGAAAAAAATTGGGTATGTGAGTTCCGACAAAGTCGAACTGGCTACCACAGCACGGTTACACACATAAAGTAGAAACAGATATGATGAACAGAGATGATGATGAAGTTCAACATGTAGCGAATAAAGTTCACCCAACCGACGATTCTTTAAGTACGTCTAAGACTCCAGCTCAGAAAGAAAGTAGCCTGAAGAGCATCGTGCCGGCGAAGAGACGGCCGATAATTATGAACGTACTTGGACATTGATGCGTTGCCAAAATGCAACCATGTTTTACGTACACATAAGTCACAAATATAAGCGCCGAGGTGTATTCGCAGTGTAGCCAGAAAATAGCCAAGTCGTCGTTGGCCAAAATACGATGCCACGACTGCTAGAAAGTAGTCAATCTGGTAACTGTGCCCGTGGGTTATGTGAATGTGCCGATCACACGCCACGGCACAACATTAGACAGTGTGTTCAGGAGGAGTGTTTATGTGCGGTACATGAGCTACATCTCCTACTACAGTGTTCACAAACCCATTCTCCGCGTCGCAAAACTGAAGGTCAACAAGACGAAGAGGAATCGTACGAGCGATCGTGTACGGTGACACACACGCGTTCAGGTTCTCGCAGCCGCTTATAGAAGAAATGTGTTTTGTCATTCCTACCTCCGAAAGTCTGCAGCATCAGTGCATTGTAACAACATCATGTGGAACATTGAGAACGTAGCTGCTCCCATTTGCAACCTGGAAGTGCCCCGACATCGGCAGCTGCGGCTCCGGCGTGTCGTATTCGATTTTAGACGTGTAGATGCCGGCCTAAGTTGTGCCAGTCTGTCAGAACGCAGACGCAAGAAAGAAGGAAGCACACGAAGCTGAATGAAAGTTTCGGTGAGTGAAGTCCCTCCAACTACACAGCGTGTCCGAGCTAAATGCGAACTGCCTTTTAAAAAAAAACAATATATATATATATATATATCACTTTTTTCGAGATGAAATCAATGGCAATATACCTAAGGCTGAAGGGCAGTCCACAGGGCACCAGCAAACTCCTTAGGCATTGTCCAAATTAACTTTCAATAATTAACTTTTTAATTATAAAATCTACTAAGTTTTCGCAATGAGAACATCTGTCCCTTCGGTCATCCGATACCGTAGCCGTTTTTAGAACAAAAATCCGTTCGACAGATCGTCCGCAAAAGAAATTGTGAAGGAACACAATTTCTTTTTTATTTTGTTCATTGGGTATCTTCGGAGACGCGTCTTTTCGTCACCCCAAATGTGAGAGGCTGAAAGAGCACACTATCGCCTCTTGTGTCCTGGAAACAGATTAAAAGAAAACAAAAAAAAACGCAACCCAATATCAGGGCAGTTCTGATAGCGTAACCCGTTACATTTGTTTTTGTTTTGTTTCCGCAAGATAAAGCTCATCGTCGACGCATGAGGCGGCGCTGTGCTCCTTCACTCTCTCACATTGGGAGTGAAGGGAAGACGTGTCTCTGGAGATACCGTCTAGTGCCGCCCAAGAAGGCAAGTGTTAAGACTTGGATGGGGCGTTGGAAGTTCATCTGAGCTATAGTGACTAAGAAGATACGAAGGTAAAAAAAAGGGCGTTGTCAACTTGCCGTCGGTGAGTAAATCAAGGAGTGATATTAAACGGTACGACCAACTTATTTCCTTACACATGGTAAACAAGACTTCCGTGCACGAGACTGCAATTCTTCAGGTTACAAAAATACAAACGTGGTGCAGGCACTCGTATATACTGTTGATGGGGAGTTTTGGCATGAGAGAGAGAAAGAGAGAGATAGAGGGTAACAGGGTGATGGAAAGGATGCAAGTACAGGAAATATCGAAAACATAAATACAAAAGCAGGGGTATCAGAAGCACGACATAACGCGAGCCCAAGGGGTTACACAGGAAGCGAGAACGCACGTGTGTCCTCAATCCGTCGCCATAACCCCCTTTTTATCCTTAATTCCTCGAACGTCACCTACGCGCGTTCTCGCTCCCTGTGTAATCCCTTGGGCTCGCGTTATGTTGCGCTTCTGATACCCCTGCTATTATATTTATGTTACTTTGATTTTTACCTGTATTTGCATCCTTTCCATCACCTTAATTGTTACCCACGCATGCCAAAACTCTCCCGCCAATTGTATACAGGCTGTTTCACGAAAATCCCCGGGCTGAATAATTCCTGAACAGGTGGCGCTATCGAAGAAATGCCTTTTTGGTAAAGATTCTTGGGAAATCGGCCATGAATTGAGTAGTGAGTGGCGCATTTACATACGCTCACTAATTAGCGAAGCATCTTACTTTTAACTTTTACTTCGCACGCTTATGAAACCTCTGTTTTATGCATCGGGAGATTCAGCGAAAAATATTGCAAGAAAAGAACCCGCATCGGCACTTAGTGATTTTTTCGAGTAATTAATCGGTTTCGGTATGCATATTTCTTGCGCGGAGCAGTGCACCAATGCGCTCTTTCGATCAGCTATCCGGTTGTCAATTTCATGTTCACCCGCCTGGTTGACACACGGGGTTGACGGAAGATTAGGAACAGTCGCAAGAGACGCTTTGATATTCCTTCTCAAAGCGACTTGTAAACAGCACTGCCGGTTCTGTCGTTCCGTAGGTGAGATAGCGTGCTGTTATCATGGATGATGACGAACGCGCCGCGAGCTCTGTGAACTACACTGTTAAAACAGAACTTCACCGCATAGCACGCTCCTAGCCAACCGGCATTCCGAATGATATCATTCTGTGCATTGATTTATTGAAAATGAGAGGAGGCGCCTATCTGGGACAGGTTATCTTGCCCCAGATAGGCGCCTCCCCCCTGTTTTGAACAAATCATGACAGAGGATGATATCATTCGGTATGATGGTTGGTCTATGTGGTACTATGTGGTGAAGTTCTGTTTTAACAGTGTAGTGGGCACACTCTTAAAAATTAACTGCACCACATAGCACGGTCCTAGCCAACCGTCATCCCGAATGACAGCGTTCTCGCCCGATTTGTTGAAGACGGGAGGCGGAGCCTTCTTTTTGTCCTTATGTACGGCATCATCAGTACAAAAAAATAGAAAAAGAAACAAACGAAAAAAACGCGTACGCAACCCGTACTTATCCAATCCAAGGAGAGAAACGTTGTCGTCCGGGATGATGGTTGGCTAGGATAGCGATGTGTGGTGAAGTTCATTTTAAGAGTGTAGATAAGGAGACGGAACACCAAAGCGTCTCCTGCGGTCTTGCGGCTGTTCCTTATCTTCCGTCACCCGCGTATGTCAACCAGGCGGATGAACACGAAATTGACAACCGGATAGCTGATCCAAAGAGCGCATTGGTGCACTGCTCCGCGCAAGAAATATGTAAACCGAAACCGATTAATAACTCGAAAAAATCACTAAGTGCCAATGCGGGTTTTTCCTTGCAATATTTTTCGCTGAAGGTCCCGATGCGTAAAACAGTGGTTCCGTAAGCGTGCGAAGTAACAGTTAAAATGTTTATCTAATTAGTGAGCGTATGCAAATGAGCCGCGCACTACTCAGTTCATGGTCGATGTCCCAAGGATATTTACCGAAGAGAAATTTCTTTGATGGCGCCGCCTGTTCACGGATTATTCAGCTAGGAGATTTTCGTGAAACACCCAGTATACTATGTGCCTGAACCATGTTCATATTTTTGTAATCCGAAGTAGAGCCCTGCACGGGCCAGGGCCCGACCCGGCCCGCGGGGCGAGCCGGGCTTGTTATTGGCTGTGTGCTCCGGGCCGGGCCGACAAAATACGCTAGCACCGCGGGCCGGGCTGGGCCCGGGCCGTTAAAATACGCCACCACCGCGGGCCGGGCCGGGCCCGGGCCGACAAATATGTTTCCGAGAGTCAGGCCCGGCCGGGCCACGCAGCTAATTCCACACAATGGAGATGCATTAGTTCATATTTCATATCATCATGCGCTTGCGTCATTCCTGTGCATATTTTGCAAAGACCAGCAAGGGATACTGCACTAGGCATATGATTCGACCCTCTAGGACATTCTGAAAGCCACATTACATTGCTCGTCACTCCTCACGTATTTCAAATATGACTTGGCAAAGCTTGGTGAGAGAGGTATGGACTGGGAGGAGTTTGTCGACAGCATCCTCTACCTTTCCAAAATCTTGACAGTGTAACGATAACGCCCATGCCCGCGTACGTTCTGGATTTGATTTGGTCTGGTGCGGTTATGGTGTTAAACCGCCATCACTTGTATGTTTGTCTTCTCTCCTTATAAATTTACTGATAATTTTACTTGATAATCGCCAGAAACGCGTACGTCGCGGCTGGAAATACTATGCCGGGATCTACTCGCCGCGTCACCGGGCCGTGTCGGGCCGGGCTCTGTTTGCTTAGATTCCGGTCCGGGCCGGGCTGTAGTCACTGGGTCACCGGGCTGGGCCGGGTCGGGCCGCATAAAAATATGAAGGTCCGGGCCCGGGTCGGGCCCTGAAAAGTCGGCCCGTGCAGGGCTCTAATCCGAAGAAGTCTCGTGGCTGCTAAGAAGGCTCGAAAGCCTTGCTTAGCAGGTGTAAATAAATAAGTTGCTCCTACAATTGAATATCACTGTTCAATAGCGACTAGTTCATTTTTCATATGAACATGCTACATAAAAATGCATTGCACATCCAGATGACGTGTTAGCGTTAAAATCGAGGCGCATCTTTTCATTTTTTGTATTTCTTTTTTGCAATTTAAATCATATCCTGAGGGAGGGATGTCGTGGGCATTGGAGCGGTCTGCCTGCCTAGATTAGCGGCAGTTGCTCGGGGAAGGGATGAAAGAAGGTGCTGTCGTTTGAAAAACAGAAACAAATGCATAAAAAAAGTAACAAAGAGATATTGTATCATTTTTTGTGGCAACCCCTAATAATCTGGGTTCTTTAGAACCTCCAACCTGTTCCGAACATGTTTACAGCCTCTAAACCGGTTAATCGAACCGATATATGTGAACTACGAAACTGAACCGGAACCGAACCTTTATGGCCAAACCCGAAAGAAAAAACGATTCGGTTCGACGCTCTGGCCAGAACACTTACCACTTTCTCGGTGTTAGTAGCTAAAGAATGCTTCGCATTAAAAAAAACTCCCTCAGTAACATAATCGTTACGTTTCTAAAATGCAACATTTCAAATACTGCACCAACATTGAAATAGAAGCATCGCGGTAACAATATATTTGTGCATGAAACGTTGCCGCAACGTCTGAACATTTTATCGTCAAGCGGCATCATAGCAAATGGTGTTATTAATGCGCGTGGACATCAGGGGAAGGTCCAAAAAATTCATTTTAGTGGGGACATTGTGTCCCATCCTTCCATCAACACATGCATGCTCGATTTTATTGAAATACAACACCCTTTCCGGATCCTTTTCAAGCAATAGGCATGAGCACACTTTGTAATGCTTCCTCCACGGTTTTGCGGAATTTTCGAAACAGTACAGAAGAGAGCTTGCTTTGTACGCTTCGTCTCAGTGTCTGCCTCACGTTGTCTGACTGGGCGAAGTCGCTGAACCCTGTATCTTTGAGCTTCAAGTTCACCTTTGGAATCCTGAAGTTATTCAGCATTGGTGTGCCATCTGAAACAGCACAGTTTAGAAAAATTATGAAATGAAATCACTCCCGGAAAAGGTGGGGCTCGACATAGAATGTGCTTATGGCAGAGTTATCATCGCTGCCAGATTTTGATACTCGAGTCTGTCAAAGGTTACGAAACATGCTCCAGAGCATTCCTTCGTCAAAGTGACGCACTAGCAATGCATAGCACCGTGCGGACTTGCAAACAGGCGACTGGATTACCTAGTGACGTGTCTGAAAGTCCGTACGGTCCCATTCGCTGCTAGCGAGTCGCTCTGAGGAAGGCATGTTCCGTAAACTTTTGTCCAGCCCCGTACATGTGTGCAGGGTGCCCCTAACAGCGGTCTGTATTTTGTACAGTAGGTAGTTCAGTTGACCAACTTGTGACCGTACGAGCAACCTTCTAGGGCATTGTCCACGAACAAGTTCTGTGCAATGGCAACTGCAAGCGTAGGTAGTATTGATGATGGAACGGCTTGTCGTAGTGAGCCACGCTGAGGCGCGCAACGTGTCGACTATTGCGGGTGGAGTCGTGCGTCCTGGGCCCACTTCACGAGGGACTGTACCGACGTCTGTCTTTAAATGTCACAGGAAAACCCACGGAAAACATCCGGTACAGGAACTAGAACGACATCACCCCACATCAAATGGGAATGAAGAATTTTTGCGCGATGACTCGCGTGCCTGAGGCTGGTAATGCCCCTTATAAAATCATAGCAAAAGCCACATCCTAGGTGCAACCTGTCCGCAAAGGAGCACGAAGAGGCTTTTGCAAAGCAGGTGTGCGGGGTGTGCATTGTTCCACTCTCAGTGTAGGGGCCTGAACTCCACTCAGAGGGCCCGAAGTGGATCGTGGGACAGACCCTGACCCATTCCATCGAAGTTCCGTTGCTGCTTCACGGGACAAGTTAGTCCCACTTTTTTGTCGGCTGCGAAAAAAGTTTCTCAGCGTTCGCGTGTTTTTTTTGTGTGTGTGTATGTTTGTGTCCATGTATAAAAAGGCACTAGAAAAGTAGTGGGAGTGTTCTTGATGATGTGCAATGGCACACTTTCTAGTGTGCAACAAAGGATAAGGAATGACGTCACGCCGTTGGAGCAGCACCACCTAGATAGAGAAAGCCTGCTTACTCGACGACGTGACGCAACAACTAAGAGTCAGCTAATCAGGATCGTGTTTTCAACTGCGGTAGCCAATCACTAACGTGTTTTCAGCGGTGGTAGCCATGGAGGGAAACCGCCCCAGTCTCCGAGCAGTGATTGAACATCCCCGCGTACTAAATGAGAAATCTTTCAAATAAAGCGCAAGGTCGCAAATATTTATCAAGACTGATTTTCAGGAAAGCGTGTTGCACTTCTTGTCTACAGGTTTCAAGTTAGTTACGATAATTTGCAAGTTCTTCTATTCGTGGAACGGCGACACGCAGTAGCAGACGAATTCTGACTTTATATGTGCAGAATCAAAAATAACAAAGACGGTTAAGAGCATCAACTGTTTACTATATACATAAAAAACAAGACTTTCGTGCAGTAGGCTGCACTTCTTCAGGTTTGAGGACCTGTTACAAGTGGTGAAGCATATATCAAAAACCAAGTCACATGGTACAAGAGAAAAGGGTAAGGGTGAAGAGAGCTACAAACGCAATACCAATATCAACAAAAATGAAAAACAAAACAAAACGCAATCAATAGGAGGTGGCTGGACAAGGTCAGACAGACATATAGACGAGTCGGAGTTGTACGTGGAGGAAACCAATGAACATCACATGAATAGGCACAGCAGCCAGTTGGCACAAAGAGCTTTAGAATGCGTACGGGGAATTAGCGCTCAAGAGCGAAGGATTGAGGACACACAGCACCTTGATGGCTAAGCGCTTCCAGACTCTGGGACAGTAACGCGTAGTTGGTGTCTTACTGATTGTGTATCATCGTGTATGATGTGAAAAATGGCAGACAAGTGATAATACAATAAATAGACTCATAGTATAAAGGACTGTAATGGGCGGACTGTAATACGCGTTACTTTCCCAGAGTCTGGAAGCTCTTAGCCATCAAGGTGCTGTGTGTCCTCAATCCTTCACTCTTGAGCCCTAATTCCCCGTACGGATTCTAAAGCTCTTTGTGCCAACTGGCTGCTGTGCCTATTCATGTGATGTTCATTGGTTTCCCCCACGTACAACTCCGACTCGTCTCTATGTCTGTCTGACCTTGTCCAGCCACCTCCTATTGATTGCGTTTTGTTTTGTTTTTCATTCTTGTTGATATTTGTATTGCGTTTGTAGCTCTCTTCACCCTTACCCTCTTCTCTTGTACCATGTGACTTGGTTTTTGATATATGCTTCACCACTTGTAACAGGTCCTCAAACCTGAAGAAGTGCAGCCTACTGCACGAAAGTCTTGTTTTTTATGTATATAGTAAACAGCTGATGCTCTTAACCGTCTTTGTTATTTTTGATTCTGCATCGCCGGAAGCTTGTACATTGTTTTTTCTTCACGTTCTTTATATGTGCACGTAGAGAAGGCGGGAGAGGAGGTATTAAGCCGACCTTCTGTTTCTAGGTGGCGTGGGCTGGAGCCTCTGCGGCAGCAGAGCTGATCTTTAAAAAGTATCGTTTATTTAACATATGAGCACAGTTAGTCGTAGGCATCGGCCGGTCGTATCTGTTTCACAGATGGATTTCTGGATGCCACCGTCCCATTAATGGGTCCTCCAACACTTACCTTCTTTGCTGGTGACTCGTACGACGGCGTAAGTGTTCAGCACAGTCAACTCCACAGAAATATTCTGCATCTTCCCGTCCTTTCCGGGAACTCTGTAAGACCCGCTGTAGCTGACGGTGACGCCGTCTAATGTCAGCTCGCGCTTCAGAGTGACTCTGTCAGCTAGCAGCCTTGGACGTGTGCAGTGTCCATGTCGGCGAACCTTGGAGGCCAACCCGATAAGTCGTCCACCAGAAAATTCAACTGTGGTTCTGTCAGGGGGGGGCGTAATAGTCGACAACGTCAAAACGAATATCGGCAAGCGGGAGAGGATCTTGGGAGGCGTTTCTCACAAGGTCAGGAAGGAAAGCCTCGAGAACGATGTCCAGAAACAAGTTGGAGTCTTCGGTACTGCCGGCAGATACTCCTAATAACCGAAATATATTATAATAATAATATTCATTTATTCACAAAGATGTGAAAAGGAGCGAGCAAAAAGCTTCACTTGAAGCTTGACGAGGCTCGTCTCCTACAACAGTACAGCAGCAAAGGCATACACATTAACAAGGTAAAGAATTTCATCGATGAATAGTATTTACAAACACAAAAGGACGGTAACGCCCTTTTCATAGCACAAAATCACCACACCGTGCGCACATGTTCAATCACTTATGAAATATTCCAGAACATCTTTTTTCGTACCATAAACAATATCAATCTTATTTTCGGTGCAATTTAACAGTCGGGACAGTGTAAAATCTAAAGTCTGTATGCCATAATTTGTACGTACGCGAGGCGTAACCCAGCTAGGACCAGGCCGGAGCGGATAGTGAGGCGCTGAAGGTAAAAGTTTGAATAGTGACAAGAACGTCTTATTATTTTCTTTAACGGCTATTCGATATGTAGTAGACAGCTTATAGTCATATAGCATAGAGATATTGATAATCCTATGCTTCTTAAACAGTCCCCTGGTAGTATGACAATAAGGAAGGTTTTCCATGATGCGAAGTATCTTTTTCTGTGCACGCAATAAACTATTTAGATTAGTACCAGTTCCCCAAACCAAGTGACAATAATTTAGTTGAGAATGTATAAGTGAGTTGTATATTGTTCGAACTATACCTGGATTAAATATATGTTTACTTCTATACAGTGCTCCAATAGTTTTTGATATTTTCAACCTGGTTTGTTCAACATGATATGTCCACGACATCGATTCAGTGAAATACACGCCTAGACTCTTTACCACACTGCATACCTCAATAACATCATTTCCTAGTTGGACACTGCTGGATAGGGCAACTTTCTTATTTCTAGGCTTAAACAATACAACCTTTGTTTTCTTGGCATTGATTTTTAAACAGTTCAGTTCCGTCCACATAGTTATCTTCCTCAGAACTGCATTTGCTTCATTTATAAGAGCATCGCCATCAGTGCCAGTAAGTAAGATAGTAGTGTCATCCGCATAGATAACAAAATCTGCATCCGGGGCACAGTTGACAATATCGTTAATATAGACATTAAAAAGCAAGGGTCCCAATATACTTCCTTGTGGAACTCCAGTTTCCAATTTCATGGCGCTAGATATTTTGCCATTAAGCGCAACGTGTTGATATCGATATCCGAGATAAGAAGCGAATAACGATAGCGCTGTACCTCTTATACCATAACACTGTAATTTGTATTTAAGTACATCATAATTTATAGAGTCGAAGGCCTTTGAGAGGTCAATAAAGAGCCCCAATGTAAGCTGCCTATTCTCAAAATTATTTAGTATTACATGTTTTTGCTTAAGTAAAGCGATTTCTACTGAACGTTGTTTCCGAAAACCAAACTGTGAATCGGTGAGAATGGAATGCGCTTTTAAAAAGGATAATAAGCGATCGTGCATTATTTTCTCAAATCCCTTCGAAAATACTGGTAGAATTGATATCGGGCGGTAGTTTGAGACTTGGTTTATATCTCCCTCTTTATACAAAACTGTTACCTTGGCTACTTGAAGGCTCTTTGGAAAAGAGCCAGCTAAAAAACACTGATTCAATATATATGTTAAGGGGCGCAATATAAAACGAAGGACTCGTTTTATAGGAAGAATCTGCATGTCGTATATATCTAGACTCCTTGTATTCTTAACGTTAAACATTGCGGAAAATACTTCATTTTCACTTACAGGTGCTAAAAATATTGTGCCCCGTACACTTCCTGGCATATTTTTGTCCAACATTCCAATGTCTGGCGTAAAGTTTGTGCGACAGACATTTACAAGGTATTTATTAAAATGCTCTGCTAGATCATGACCACTTATGATTTTATCGTCGATGTTAATGGACTGAATTGTGGGACCCCTTATTTTCCTGTTTAGAACATCATTTAAGTTTTTCCAAACTAATTTTGAGTTTCGTTGGATATCAACACTAAACAAGTTGTTGTAATATGCCTTCCTTGCTCGCTTTAGAATGTTCGATACTTGATTTCGAACGCTCTTATAAGTCGCTAGATCTTCTATACTTCTAGAATTTATGAATTTTCTATACATTTTGTTTCGCTTTTGCACCAGTCTCAATAATTCTCTCGTCATCCAAGGCCGTCGACTCTTACATGATAACTTGCGTGTCTTCATAGGAAAATGAAATTGATATATTTTCGAAAAGGTGTGAAAGAAACAGTCATATGCTTTGTCGGGGTCGTCATACAAAAATACACGATCCCACTTTGTATTTGCTACATCCCTTTCAAAAGCATTTAAAGCTTTATCAGAGATAACTTGATATACAATAGATTGTTTTTGTTGACTTTCCCCACGATTAAAAAGTGCAAAAATCGGCAGGTGGTCACTAATGTCGGTTTGTAAGACACCCGTTATTGTATCTACAGGTCGATGGTTTGTAATGATTACATCTAATAATGTTGCAGATGACGACGTCACTCGTGTGGGCACCTGAATAAGATTTGAGAAACCATAGTCTCCCAAGAGAGTATTCAGGTCATTTGACAGTGTTGAGTTTAACAACATATCTATGTTAAAATCCCCGCCAATGATCGCCCATAGGGTTTCGTCAGACGCAAACGCAAGAAGACCTTCCAAGAACTGAAAGAAACTTGATGTATTCGAACCAGGAGGACGATATATAACAGAGTATATATACCGACCAGATGTTAGAGTCAATGCTTCATAGTTGCTGGTAACAACAGAGTATTGCGTTAGGATACTGCAACCCTGACCTTTTACAAGCACACTTACACCGCCTCCCCTTTTTTCTGTGCGATTTAAATAATAGGTTTGATAGCCTTCTATATGAAAAAGATCATGTTCATTTTTGCACCAAGTCTCTGAAAACATGATCACATCACAAAGGTAGTTCATGTCATGAAACAAAACTTCCAATTCCGCTCTTTTATTTACAACCGAACGAGCATTAATGTGCATAACTGACAAAGGCTTGTGTGTGACATATTGCGAGATATCATTTGGGCAACATGACACGTTATGCATTGCATGTACTCAATGCCAACGCAGTCGACAGTACATGGATTATTTAATCTTATCGAGATCCGAAAGATTGTCCACGCGAATTACTTGGTCTCCAGTTTTCTTTCTTGCGTATGACACTCCGTACTTGAGCCAAACATACTGATAACCCATTTCTCTTGCTTTCATTCTTAGTTGATAGTGCAAGTTTCGATTTACAGCAGTTAGGTTTTCATTCAAGTATATTTGTTGACCTTGAAACTTTATTGCAGATAGCTGTTTCCTTTTCGCCATCCAAGAGTCTCTTGTCCTCCGATTTACAAATTTAACAACAATAGGTGGTACTCTATTTGGTTTGGATGGGAGCCAATGTACGGCTTCTACGTCATCGGCTGTTGGCCTAGGCAGCTGGAGAATGTCAGCAATATCCGCGACTTTGACTTCCAAATTTTCTTTATCTTCTGCGGGAATTCCATGTATTTCAATAATGTTGCGTCTTCCGTACTGGTCAAGGTCATTTAATTGTTTTTGAACAGCAGATAAATCGTCTGAATTTACTTTCCTATGCTCAAGATCACGTACCTTCCTTTTCAATTCTTTTATATCAGTGTTTTGTTCAGCCAGACGTGCCAAAAGATCGTCGTATTTATCCGACATCACTTGGACCGATTGTTCAAGGCTTTGTACAGTAGTCTTGATTGTAAGTAGGTCGTCAATTTTCGATTGAATTGACATCAGGCCAGTGAGCATATTGGCTATTGCATCTACTTTTGTCCTCAGACTCTCATCCCTTGTATTTTCGGAAACCGCGCCTTGATCATCAGTTTTTCCATCTCCACGTAATTGTCCTGTTCTTTGGATGTGTAGTTTACATGTCGAGCATTTCCAGTTTGACCTTTTGGTGCGGATACCAGAGCAGTCGCCGAGGTGGTACGAGTTGTTACATTCAGTGCAAGATATCACATTGCCATCATGAGAAAGTTCCCCGTGACACGATAAACACATATCATCCATGCTAAACACAGGGGTGGCAGTCAGCAGCGGACGTTATACAAAAGCAAGTTTATGTTTGTTGTTCTTACCTGCATGAACAGAGTAGGGTTTTAGCAACAGTCATGAAAAGGCTTTCGCCGCTGACTGCCGAGGCTTTCCCTTGCGACGATGATCTTTATAGCTGGAGGCCTCAAACGGTGGCGTCGCTGTCGAGGTGATAAGCTGCTACAGTGTCCCGAGACAAGAAGGTTCAGGCGATGCACGTGTTGAAACGCAACGGAGGTCACAGGATAGCACAAGTCGTCCTCGCTCAAAGATAGATTAATCTGCATGAACAGAGTAGGGTTTTAGCAACAGTCATGAAAAGGCTTTCGCCGCTGACTGCCGAGGCTTTCCCTTGCGACGATGATCTTTATAGCTGGAGGCCTCAAACGGTGGCGTCGCTGTCGAGGTGATAAGCTGCTACAGTGTCCCGAGACAAGAAGGTTCAGGCGATGCACGTGTTGAAACGCAACGGAGGTCACAGGATAGCACAAGTCGTCCTCGCTCAAAGATAGATTAATCTGCATGAACAGAGTAGGGTTTTAGCAACAGTCATGAAAAGGCTTTCGCCGCTGACTGCCGAGGCTTTCCCTTGCGACGATGATCTTTATAGCTGGAGGCCTCAAACGCTTGCGTCGCTGTCGAGGTGATAAGCTGCTACAGTGTCCCGAGACAAGAAGGTTCAGGCGATGCACGTGTTGAAACGCAACGGAGGTCACAGGATAGCACAAGTCGTCCTCGCTCAAAGATAGATTAATCTGCATGAACAGAGTAGGGTTTTAGCAACAGTCATGAAAAGGCTTTCGCCGCTGACTGCCGAGGCTTTCCCTTGCGACGATGATCTTTATAGCTGGAGGCCTCAAACGGTTGCGTCGCTGTCGAGGTGATAAGCTGCTACAGTGTCCCGAGACAAGAAGGTTCAGGCGATGCACGTGTTCAAACGCAACGGAGGTCACAGGATAGCACAAGTCGTCCTCGCTCAAAGATAGATTAATCTGCATGAACAGAGCAGGGTTTTAGCAACAGTCATGAATAGGCTTTCGCCGCTGACTGCCGAGGCTTTCCCTTGCGACGATGATCTTTATAGCTGGAGGCCTCAAACGGTGGCGTCGCTGTCGAGGTGATAAGCTGCTACAGTGTCCCGAGACAAGAAGGTTCAGGCGATGCACGTGTTGAAACGCAACGGAGGTCACAGGATAGCACAAGTCGTCCTCGCTCAAAGATAGATTAATCTGCATGAACAGAGTAGGGTTTTAGCAACAGTCATGAGAAGGCTTTCGCCGCTGACTGCCGAGGCTTTCCCTTGCGACGATGATCTTTATAGCTGGAGGCCTCAAACGGTTGCGTCGCTGTCGAGGTGATAAGCTGCTACAGTGTCCCGAGACAAGAAGGTTCAGGCGATGCACGTGTTGAAACGCAACGGAGGTCACAGGATAGCACAAGTCGTCCTCGCTCAAAGATAGATTAATCTGCATGAACAGAGTAGGGTTTTAGCAACAGTCATGAAAAGGCTTTCGCCGCTGACTGCCGAGGCTTTCCCTTGCGACGATGATCTTTATAGCTGGAGGCCTCAAACGGTTGCGTCGCTGTCGAGGTGATAAGCTGCTACAGTGTCCCGAGACAAGAAGGTTCAGGCGATGCACGTGTTGAAACGCAACGGAGGTCACAGGATAGCACAAGTCGTCCTCGCTCAAAGATAGATTAATCTGCATGAACAGAGTAGGGTTTTAGCAACAGTCATGAAAAGGCTTTCGCCGCTGACTGCCGAGGCTTTCCCTTGCGACGATGATCTTTATAGCTGGAGGCCTCAAACGGTGGCGTCGCTGTCGAGGTGATAAGCTGCTACAGTGTCCCGAGACAAGAAGGTTCAGGCGATGCACGTGTTGAAACGCAACGGAGGTCACAGGATAGCACAAGTCGTCCTCGCTCAAAGATAGATTAATCTGCATGAACAGAGTAGGGTTTTAGCAACAGTCATGAAAAGGCTTTCGCCGCTGACTGCCGAGGCTTTCCCTTGCGACGATGATCTTTATAGCTGGAGGCCTCAAACACTTGCGTCGCTGTCGAGGTGATAAGCTGCTACAGTGTCCCGAGACAAGAAGGTTCAGGCGATGCACGTGTTGAAACGCAACGGAGGTCACAGGATAGCACAAGTCGTCCTCGCTCAAAGATAGATTAATCTGCATGAACAGAGTAGGGTTTTAGCAACAGTCATGAAAAGGCTTTCGCCGCTGACTGCCGAGGCTTTCCCTTGCGACGATGATCTTTATAGCTGGAGGCCTCAAACGGTTGCGTCGCTGTCGAGGTGATAAGCTGCTACCCCAGACAACACGAAACTTTATTCGGACGTCCTAAAAATGTCCCAAAGTCCCAGGTCCCAGAAGTTGCGTTCCTGGGACGTGTCCCTTGTACAAGCTCTACTTGTTGTTTTTCTTTGCTAAGGAAGCCCCAGAAATATTAGTCGGAGTGCGAAGCAGCGCGAGCTCCTCTCACTCTCCCTATTTGTTGAGAGAAAGAGGGAAAGAGCAGATGGTCTGATGGTAGTGAGGCCAGGCGGCCGGTGAGGCCGTGAGGCGTCCGCGCGACAACGGACAACGGATCCCTGATGCCATTTGGTTTGATTGAGTTTCCATCGCATTTCCGAGCAGAATACGAAGCACCGCTGCGGTCGACATCAATCTTCTCGGTGATGTTTACGTTTGTGGTAATACTTCCTGGTGTTTGCTCACGTTATGAGGACGAGTACAGACGTGTGTGTTGCTGAAACTGATCTTTGAAAGTGGCGGGAAGGCAAATTTCCGTTGGCATGTTCTCCATGTTGGCAGTGCGTGTGCCGGCCTATAGCGTGTGAGGTACAGGCGAGAGCAAGATGGCGAGTAAGGTATGTAGCCGATTCCTACATTCGAATTCCTTAAATGTAAAATTATGTACTGTTGTTTGATTAGCAATGATCTGGTCACTCTACACAACATTTTTTGTCCGACTCGGCGCGTGTATGAGCTTGTGTGCGACGCCGCTTGGTTGATAGGACAAGATTCCTGGACTGTGCAACACATAAATTAGGTATGGATTTTGCAAATATTGAGTACGTTTTTGCTTTGTTTCCAGGCTGCTTGACAGAAGGTCAGGGTGCTTCTTCAATGATGCCACCCTTGAAGTTCAGCAAGCGTTCAAGCAAGTTCAGCATGGTTGCACAGTGCAGGTTGCACCACGCATGATAAGTTACTGGGGGAGTGCAACACATAGTGAATCTGAAGGAGGACAGTGATGATTGTTGTATGCATCGGATATTTTTTCGTATTACTTTCTGATGGGGATTTAGTGATGCAATATTTATTGTGTGTGTTTACAGTAGTGATCTGTGATGAAGTAGGCCAATAGCAAGCTACGATGCTTGATGCAACCCTGGTTTTATACTCTGGTAAGTGCAGTGACGTTTCTGGGAGAGGGGCGGTTGGGCTATCGCACCCCCCCCCCAAAAAAAAAACAACAACATTAGTTTATGCTTTGCATTTCCATTTCTCCCCTCCCCACTACGCGCTCCGACAAAGGGTCCACCCTCTCTCCTAGCCAATGGTCTGGATCCGCCACTGCCTTAGCTATTGAATTTGTTCATCACTGTTATTATACATGTAAACTCGTTTGGGGAACTAATAAAGGACAAGCGTTGATTATGTTGGAACAAGTGAGCATTTTCTGTTGTTTGATGACCGTAATCTCTTCAACAAGGTTCCTTCAAACAGCATCGATCAGCACATGTCCTGATGGATGCTGTTTGAAAACCTCTACCATGTTGAACGCGGTAATAACGATAAGGCTAGCACCTCTGCAAAGCTGACGTGCTGTCCAGGGAAGCCCGCTTCGAGTGAATGCATAACGTCCCAATAAGGACTCCTAGAAGTCCAGTAGAAATCACAATGGACGTCCCTGTAACATTTAAGCGACATCCATCGGAGTTTCATAAAGACGTGTTTCGGACTTTTATTGAACCAAACTCGCACATCGCTCGGACGTCCTCAACATCCGCAGAGGGACGTCCCAAAGACATTCCTCGGATCATTTTGTGTTATCTGGGTACAGTGTCCCGAGACAAGAAGGTTCAGGCGATGCACGTGTTCAAACGCAACGGAGGTCACAGGATAGCACAAGTCGTCCTCGCTCAAAGATAGATTAATCTGCATGAACAGAGTAGGGTTTTAGCAACAGTCATGAAAAGGCTTTCGCCGCTGACTGCCGAGGCTTTCCCTTGCGACGATGATCTTTATAGCTGGAGGCCTCAAACGGTGGCGTCGCTGTCGAGGTGATAAGCTGCTACAGTGTCCCGAGACAAGAAGGTTCAGGCGATGCACGTGTTGAAACGCAACGGAGGTCACAGGATAGCACAAGTCGTCCTCGCTCAAAGATAGATTAATCTGCATGAACAGAGTAGGGTTTTAGCAACAGTCATGAAAAGGCTTTCGCCGCTGACTGCCGAGGCTTTCCCTTGCGACGATGATCTTTATAGCTGGAGGCCTCAAACGGTTGCGTCGCTGTCGAGGTGATAAGCTGCTACAGTGTCCCGAGACAAGAAGGTTCAGGCGATGCACGTGTTGAAACGCAACGGAGGTCACAGGATAGCACAAGTCGTCCTCGCTCAAAGATAGATTAATCTGCATGAACAGAGTAGGGTTTTAGCGACAGTCATGAAAAGGCTTTCGCCGCTGACTGCCGAGGCTTTCCCTTGCGACGATGATCTTTATAGCTGGAGGCCTCAAACGGTGGCGTCGGTGTCGAGGTGATAAGCTGCTACAGTGTCCCGAGACAAGAAGGTTCAGGCGATGCACGTGTTGAAACGCAACGGAGGTCACAGGATAGCACAAGTCGTCCTCGCTCAAAGATAGATTAATCTGCATGAACAGAGTAGGGTTTTAGCAACAGTCATGAAAAGGCTTTCGCCGCTGACTGCCGAGGCTTTCCCTTGCGACGATGATCTTTATAGCTGGAGGCCTCAAACGGTGGCGTCGCTGTCGAGGTGATAAGCTGCTACAGTGTCCCGAGACAAGAAGGTTCAGGCGATGCACGTGTTGAAACGCAACGGAGGTCACAGGATAGCACAAGTCGTCCTCGCTCAAAGATAGATTAATCTGCATGAACAGAGTAGGGTTTTAGCAACAGTCATGAAAAGGCTTTCGCCGCTGACTGCCGAGGCTTTCCCTTGCGACGATGATCTTTATAGCTGGAGGCCTCAAACGGTGGCGTCGCTGTCGAGGTGATAAGCTGCTACAGTGTCCCGAGACAAGAAGGTTCAGGCGATGCACGTGTTGAAACGCAACGGAGGTCACAGGATAGCACAAGTCGTCCTCGCTCAAAGATAGATTAATCTGCATGAACAGAGTAGGGTTTTAGCAACAGTCATGAAAAGGCTTTCGCCGCTGACTGCCGAGGCTTTCCCTTGCGACGATTATCTTTATAGCTGGAGGCCTCAAACGGTGGCGTCGCTGTCGAGGTGATAAGCTGCTACAGTGTCCCGAGACAAGAAGGTTCAGGCGATGCACGTGTTGAAACGCAACGGAGGTCACAGGATAGCACAAGTCGTCCTCGCTCAAAGATAGATTAATCTGCATGAACAGAGTAGGGTTTTAGCAACAGTCATGAAAAGGCTTTCGCCGCTGACTGCCGAGGCTTTCCCTTGCGACGATGATCTTTATAGCTGGAGGCCTCAAACGGTGGCGTCGCTGTCGAGGTGATAAGCTGCTACAGTGTCCCGAGACAAGAAGGTTCAGGCGATGCACGTGTTGAAACGCAACGGAGGTCACAGGATAGCACAAGTCGTCCTCGCTCAAAGATAGATTAATCTGCATGAACAGAGTAGGGTTTTAGCAACAGTCATGAAAAGGCTTTCGCCGCTGACTGCCGAGGCTTTCCCTTGCGACGATGATCTTTATAGCTGGAGGCCTCAAACGGTTGCGTCGCTGTCGAGGTGATAAGCTGCTACAGTGTCCCGAGACAAGAAGGTTCAGGCGATGCACGTGTTGAAACGCAACGGAGGTCACAGGATAGCACAAGTCGTCCTCGCTCAAAGATAGATTAATCTGCATGAACAGAGTAGGGTTTTAGCAACAGTCATGAAAAGGCTTTCGCCGCTGACTGCCGAGGCTTTCCCTTGCGACGATGATCTTTATAGCTGGAGGCCTCAAACGGTGGCGTCGCTGTCGAGGTGATAAGCTGCTACAGTGTCCCGAGACAAGAAGGTTCAGGCGATGCACGTGTTGAAACGCAACGGAGGTCACAGGATAGCACAAGTCGTCCTCGCTCAAAGATAGATTAATCTGCATGAACAGAGTAGGGTTTTAGCAACAGTCATGAAAAGGCTTTCGCCGCTGACTGCCGAGGCTTTCCCTTGCGACGATGATCTTTATAGCTGGAGGCCTCAAACGGTGGCGTCGCTGTCGAGGTGATAAGCTGCTACAGTGTCCCGAGACAAGAAGGTTCAGGCGATGCACGTGTTGAAACGCAACGGAGGTCACAGGATAGCACAAGTCGTCCTCGCTCAAAGATAGATTAATCTGCATGAACAGAGTAGGGTTTTAGCAACAGTCATGAAAAGGCTTTCGCCGCTGACTGCCGAGGCTTTCCCTTGCGACGATTATCTTTATAGCTGGAGGCCTCAAACGGTGGCGTCGCTGTCGAGGTGATAAGCTGCTACAGTGTCCCGAGACAAGAAGGTTCAGGCGATGCACGTGTTGAAACGCAACGGAGGTCACAGGATAGCACAAGTCGTCCTCGCTCAAAGATAGATTAATCTGCATGAACAGAGTAGGGTTTTAGCAACAGTCATGAAAAGGCTTTCGCCGCTGACTGCCGAGGCTTTCCCTTGCGACGATGATCTTTATAGCTGGAGGCCTCAAACGGTTGCGTCGCTGTCGAGGTGATAAGCTGCTACAGTGTCCCGAGACAAGAAGGTTCAGGCGATGCACGTGTTGAAACGCAACGGAGGTCACAGGATAGCACAAGTCGTCCTCGCTCAAAGATAGATTAATCTGCATGAACAGAGTAGGGTTTTAGCAACAGTCATGAAAAGGCTTTCGCCGCTGACTGCCGCTGACTGCTTATGTTAACCTTTGCAACACAACAAGACAACTTTTTTACATAATTCGAAGCATTTATTGGCTGACGAACCAAAAGAAGTTAATAAGCAACAGGACGAACACAAAGAAAGTTATATGCAGCGGAATCAATAGCGTAAGCTAGTAATAGACGCCGCAGCATATATAATATTGTGTTCAGTCGTCTATCATCCACGAGCCGTCCTCATTCTCCTTTTCGTGGTATCGACGCGGAAGTCTACCGCATGCACCACTCTGGGTCTCTGGATGAGAGTGATGTGGCGGCCCGTGGACGACGACGACGCGCCTCTGCTGCCGCGCGCTATTGCGCCTGGCAGCCAGTTCTACCGGCACCGTCCTAGTGTGAGGCCACGCACATCTGCCCGTTGGGACATCCCATCACCGCCGGTCAGGACTCTGGCAGAGGAACGTCACTTTCTCTACATTTGGAAACATTTGGTGCGAAAAGGAGGCACATGTACACTTAATAGAAGTGTCTGGAGGTGCTGACAATATATCTTCTCAGCTATTCTGTTAAATGATTGTTGTGCCTCAGTTCAACAGGCAGAGAGTTCGAAAGCTTAGAACCGTAACAAACAATTAATCGTGTACCATATATGCTTTTTGCTCCATATAGCTTAAAATAATGAAAAGTGCCACTCCTAGTAAAATTATTGCACTGTTGAAAGAGTGAGCTATTAAATGGTAGATTTTTTGTGACAATTGAGACTATAAGTAGGATACAACAACGCACGAACAAGATCAGGGAAGGGTAGCTCATTTAACAGGCCGCCGGTAATTTCGTGCGGAAATGTCGTCAGTGTCCTCGCTTCCGTGACGAGCGCTTCGCAGGTTGCGATAGGCAAGGCGCTTTGTGATCAGTGCCTGTTTAAAATTGGTTTCCCATTCGCTTCCGTGGCAGTATGGGTGGCTGTTATGCTGTTGTGAAGGGCTGACTATTCCCTTCAGGACTACAAGGCCAGGTATTCGCACAGCGACGGTAATGCTGCGTTCATCTCCTACATATGAATGTATCGAAGGAAATGAAATCCAGAACATCAAAAACGAATTTTTGACATTTCGATTTTAAAAATCGGTTTGTCAGCTGCAGCTGAAAATCGCTGCTTACACTCCTGACGCACGCTTGAAATTTGCTTGTTGTAGCCGTTACACTCATTGTTACATTACGTGCGTGCTTACCGTCGTTAAATTCGCTTACCCGTACGAAACTTCCTGAATAACCTGAATCAGACCTGATTCCGGGCACTATCCTGCTGATTCCGGCGGAATCCGGCACTGTTCAGGCACTATCAGGACATTCCGGCGTAGGTCCAGCCGGATTTCGGACGCCGCTTTCCTGAATCCGCCTGAATATCGCCTGAACCAAACCGGAAGGGCGTGCCTGATACTTGGTCGTCAACCGGGATTCCTTTGACAATCTTTGAAAATATTTCAAGTGTGGCAATAGATACTACGTAACATGATTACAGAGATCCTTGATCACGTTGCCCTCAAAGTCTAGAATTAAATTAAATTAATTAATTAAAATATATGTAGCGGATCTACGACCGTTATCGACAGAATCCCGCAAAACATTTTTTCCTGATACTGAAATACATTCAAGGAACTGAAATACATTCAAGGTGAGCAAATACTCGGGATCCCTCAACACAATGCACCCAGGAACATTTTTCTGGAGCCACGCGCTGTGTACATCATTTCGAGATCCCGTGCATGGCCAGTCGAACAAGCGATGAGATGATGTGATGGCAGCACGATCAGGTGAAGTGACCTTGGTAGCGCGGGACTATGTTAAGCTTATGTTTGACGTAAAACCTCGAATTAGTATTAATTCTTATTGCTGAGATAACTTTCTGGGCAGGGAAAAGGGACACCAGTGAATGCCGGAAATGCACAATACGATATGATTCATAACTAATGCGTAAACAGGTCGACAAAAAGCAATAAAGCTTAATATATCATGCTTATTTTATTACTTTTTCTTTTGCTTTTTTTAGGAGGTAACATAACATGATAATACGGAGGTGTTGCAAAAGTTTCCGTTTGGCTTCAAATCCACCAAACCACATTTACATTGCAGTCCCTCTGGACAAAAGTGTACGAGGAGCTAAACGGGTTTCAACTTCTTAGGTCAGCGGGAAATTCCAGAGCTCAATGGGAAGCATACACTGACCCTTCCCCTTTTGCACCGCTGCTCCCTTCGGGCTGATAGGGAACATACTTATTCTTGCAATATTGTCAACGTCAGTAGGTCACCTGACCTCCGTAGTAATTTGAAGTGCTAGGCCCAGACAGGATTCATTCGCCATCGTCGGCGTCAAGACGTCCTCGTGTGAAAGACAACGCTTTTTGTGTGTGTGTGCTCCACTAAGAAAACTACAACAGTGAAACGTGTACAGGTAGGGGAGTTAGAGTACGCTGACAAGCAAGAAGAATATTTTACGAATATTTCTGGAAAGTGGCCGCTTCTTACTGCGTGTGTTTTGTGTGTGCGCTTTTTCCTTCATCACTTTGTCTTTCTTTCTTGCAGACGACAAGACTGCGCTGCAGGATGAAATGGACGTTTTAATAGAAGAATGCAACAGGAATTTGCTTGCGCTTCCTGAGAAGGCGTTTGTGTGTGTGTGTTGTCGTGCGTTCTGTGTTCCATGCCATGTCGTCCATCGATAGGAACCAACTCGATCGCATCAGTGCTCTCTTGGATTACCACAAGACAAGCCCTCTCCTTCCAAAACGGAAAGTTGCCTTGCTATAAGTATTTGTGCCTCGATTCCGCTTAGGGACTTCTTTCTCTGTCTTCATGTGTGTGCCTTATTTGCAGAAGTCACTGATGCACACAGTGTAGGACGGGAGGAATGGAAGGCGTCGCCCCCGGCTCTACTGAAATCTATTGGGACCAAATTAAGTGAATTGAAAGGCAAACGAAACCATGGAAATAAAATTGTCGACTGAATCTTACACTTTGTGTTCCATTCATGCATGTAGTATGTAAAGGCACGACAAGGGCGCATGGTCAAGTAGCCCGATTTCAGGTTTCATACTAATCCTGCATGCATCTCTTGCTGGTCTAGTCACATTTTTGTTGTTTTCAGATAGATCCACTCGAGTAAAGGTTTATAGCAAGCGAATGCACGCACCAGCATGGATTCATCATTTCTTCCGAAGTTATTCAGGCGCTTTCTGTTTTCGTTCAGGGATCATCCTGTATTCTATCAGGCGCATATCCGGGTATGATCAGATAACTGGCGAGTTTGTTCCGGTTACATTCAGTTTTGAGTTCAGGACCCATTCAGTCCCGGAATAAATTGCGGGAATAGATCCTGATACCCCATTCCTGAATAATTCCTGATCGTCATTCCCGCCTAATTTTGGGTTCAGTCCGGAATCAGGTCTGATCGAAGAAACCTGATTGGTTTCGGATTCAGGAATTTTCGAACGGGTATGTACACACACATAAAAACACAGACTATTAGACACAGACTTTCCGCTTTCTGATGTCCAGCAGTGATAGCGTGCGTTATCTGCTAGCGTAGACACGGAAGTCCACCCTTTTCCCATTATTCTTAGAAAGTAGCGGTCACCTATTGGCGAAACAGTTCGACCGAGGATGACCGGTGACTCGAAAAACTTGAACTTGAAACTCGAACTCTAGTCTCAGTGACTTTTCTATAGTTTATAGACATTGCAAGTAGGAGGGATACGTACTGCTCCACGCTGCAACACAATAAATTAGATGTGACTGAATCAGTGAAAAACACAGCTGTCGCAAAATATATAGAGGAAAACATCGCCCTGCGATGAACATTGCATGACATGATCGCGATATCTTTTTACAAATGTATCGATGTGCGGCTTCAAAGATAAAGACGGACCAAGAGTTACACCTAAATACTTGATTTCTTATGTGTGTTTAAAAATATGACCGTTAAATGTGAACGCTATGTCGCTCATAGATGGTTTGTGACAAACAACACATTAATATATTTTGTTTGTTTTGGTCATATTCACCGACAGGTGTTTAACTGTAAACCAAAGGGCGAGTTTTTGAGCTTCACTACACATTATGTGCGCTGCCTCTGAAGCACTTTCTGAACCAATAAATAAACAAGTGTCATCTGCATACATGTATGTTGCTATTTTATCAGAAACTAGTGGGAGATCGTTAACGTAAAGTGAAAACATTATTGGACCTAATACAGATACCTGAGGCACGCTAATACTTAACGGAAACTTCACAGAAGGCACCCCGTCAACACTTGTGTACAAAAATCGTGACGACAACAAAACTACTAAACGCTAGCTATCTCCACGGACACCACAGCAAAACAATTTTTTGCAGCAATACACCATAACCAACTTTATAGAACGCTTTTCATAGGTCGACAAAAGTCTGATGGAGACGTGAGGTGTATCTAAAGCTAGATTAGTTTTATCAGTAACAGAGAGAACGGCGGACGCTGTCGACCAACCGGCGCAGAAACCGTGCTGGGCGCTAGTGATAATATTATATTTCTGTAAGAATGATGAAAGTTGGTCGCAAATTATTCTTAATAAGCTATTTATTACACTAAGCACTGATATCGCTCTATAGTTTTCTACGTTATGCCTGTCACCTCCATTAAAAATAGAGACTACACGCGCAACTTTCTTTTGATCAGGGTACACTCCTGCAGAGCAAGCATGGTTGAAAATGCGATGCGAGGGCACAGCCATGATATCAATGCGGGATTTGATTACACGAATTGAGATGGCATCTGGTCCAGGGGCTAAACTGTTGCTTATTTTATTAGCTGTTGAAACAACATCTTGGATAGAATTTGGGTCCATCAAAATAATTTCGTAAAGGTGTCTTAGTAAAACTTGAGGGAGCGACAGAACATCCATCTGCGAAAGGAGAAGCAACCCAGACAACCATCAACGTCCCGAGGACATCCATGTTTTGTCATAACGTCCAGATCCATGATGGATGTCCAGGTGACATTCCATGGATATCCAAAAATATTTATAAATTTCCTACATTCATCCAGGGGTGACGTGGCAAGAGGGACGACCCCTGGATGTCCTGTAGATATATATTTTGGACGTGTCCTGAAATTGACAACGAGGCTAACGAGGCCCAGAAGAAGAACAGTCTCTGTTCGAAATATCGGCGGCTTCTGTCCTGAGGCAACTTCCTTCTTACATCTCTACCGGTTCGCTGGATTTCTACCCATCTAGTTTTATGTTATGTATGCTAACAGTTAACAGTGGTGGATTCTGGTCACAGCTAATATTAACTACATGCCTGAAATTACATAATGTAACATTTTGTTGCCCATATTAGCAGCTATGTTCAGTTTGGATTGGCGTCGTGCGAGAAATATTACTCCAGCTTCATTTATTCAATACCTCCATAAATGAATGTGCATATAACTGCGACAGTATCAAATCGGAATACACGCTAGGTTCGCTGGAATCAAAGAGCATGAAATGTTGCCTGCTGTCCACTGCTGAGCGTCGTCTGCTATACTAACTGCACCGCCGCGACCAAGGCAGAAAGCGCCATGGATATCGACAATAGCGCCGACATTCATCATCATCATCCGCTCGCCTGTGCCGGCGTGCTTTCTCCAGTAGCTCTTTCCGTTGTGCTGTTCCAAGTTTGAAGGTGGGCTTATTAAATGTGCACGAGGTTGCCGTGATGCCGAAAGTTAAGGGTAAAAAGTGTGTGTACATGAAGGCACTATACGGGCTGAAAAAAGAAAGGCTCCATGCGATTTCGGCTGACGCCCTGAATACGCTACGCGAGCAACACGAGTGTCGTGCGTCTTGTTCACGGGATCAAGATCAAGACCTTTGTGTACATGGTGATTGAAAGTGATGAGAATTGTGTTCTCAGCAGTCCCTCCAGTCGCCGAGGAGACTTTGGAAACTTATTCGTCGACGTCATAGAGTGCTGAACAACAACTTGATTGTGAGATGATGAATGGCGTCCGAAGTTTGCTGTTCAACAGTTTGAAACACAAAGTACTCAATGTGATTTCCAAGGCAGAAGAGAATCGAGCCCGGCTGTACATGGTACGTTCACGCCAAATGTAAATGAAAAACCGCATATTTTGACTTCTTTGAGGAAGTGGGCCGTTGAGTGCATAGCATACATGCTTTACATTAAGCATATGCTATCAGTGCCATATCAACCCGAATGATATCGTTCTCGCTCGTGAATTGGTGGGAACGGGAGGCGTACGCCCTTTTTGTACCACTTATCAATTGCATAATTGATACAAAAAAAGGTCACGCCTCCGGTTTTCAACAAAATCAGGGGCGGGAACGCTGTCATTCGGGATTAGCAGGCTATGAGGTAAAGTTCGTTTTTAAGAGTGTGCTGGTAACAATCTTGTGTCAGATTTACTTTAGTCTCCTCAAGACAAATTATTGGTGATGTAATATTGTAATCATGTTTTGAGCCGATATTCTGTGAATAGTGGATCGAAATTTTTGACAAAATTCAGTTGGAGCCTGTCTAGGCAAAAGAGCGTGCTATCAAGCGAAGTTTGTACCGTAAAAGTTGATTTGAACAATTCCTTTGTTACACTCTAAAGACAGAACTTCACCACATAACACGCTCTGCGCCAACCATGGCCACGAACGATAGGGCTAGCATCTAATTCCAAGAGAGAGGAGGGCGTACGCCTTTTTGTGTCAATTATCATATATCCAAATTGACACAAAAAGGCGTACGTACCGCTCTGTCCTCGAATGAGAAGCTACAACCCTATCATTCGTAGCAATGGTTGGGAGCGTGCTACGCGGGGAAGAGATGTTTTTCGAGAGCGGAAGGGAGTATGTCTACGAAGACGTGGCAAACATAAAATGAAACTCAACAGTGTCCACCCTGTGTTCCTTTCTACTGTGCTTTTTTGTGTGAAATTTTTTATTTGGTGTATTGTTACACGTACCAATAAAAGAGAGAATGCTATCTTGGGCTGTAGAGTTTTAGAGAAGCAAATGACGTAGGGTACCGTCATGGGATGGTGATTTTCCTACACTCTTAGAAATGATGGTGGTGGTGGTGGTGATGTTGAAAGGGCTTGCCGTTGTCGCTCTTAGAAATGAACTTCACCGCATAGCACGCTACTAGCCAACCATAATCTCGAACGATACCGTTATCTGCCCTGATTTGTTGAAAACGGGAAGCGTACGCCTTTTCTGTGACAATTATGAACATCATAAGTGTCACAAAAAAGGCGTACGCCTCCCATTTTCAACAAATCAGGGCAGATAACGATATCATGTGAGAATATGGCTGGCTAGGAGCGTGCTATGCGGCGAAAATCCTTTTTAAGAGTGTATATCTGTAAATGTGTTCTTATATGCTCACATAATTTCAACTTCTTTTTTGTTTAGCGAGCTGTGATAAACAAGCTACAGTTCATTCTGCACTATGTTACAGTTACTTCATTGAAGTGTTCCTTATGATTACAATCTCTAAGAACTTTATTTATTTATTTATTTCTACATGTTAGCACAAGCTGTGATATTTACTCACTTCCATGAAGTTTATAGAAGTATGTCACAAGGCTATAGTGGCATTCCTAGGAATGTGATGTCATGTGTTTGCTGAATAAATTTGACTACGTTCGTTAAAGACTTTTGGTGTGTCTTGTACTACCAGTTATATTGCGAAACATATATTGCAGACATTACAACATTATACACAGAAACATGATTGTCTGGGAGTATTCCGATCGGCAGTTGTGCATTGTTTCAGGATAAGTGAGGTCGTTTATATAAGGAGTGTAATACTAGAGCATACTTCCTCGAATAACCTAGGTGTAGTTCAGTGGAGCCAGCATGTAATTCGGCAACATACATAGGTTGATAGTCACTGTAAATCACATTTGTGAGGGTGGGCTAGGATGACCGTACAACATCCTTGAAGCGTCAGTAAGGACATCCACTGGACTGACCTGGGACATCTATGGATGCAACTTTGGCAGTAAATTTGACGTCCAGGAGACGTCATAGGGATTTCTGTGGACATCCCTAGGATGTCCAGATGTCCCAGAACGCACGTCCACAGGATGTTCCTGGAACGTTGGTGGTTGTCTGAGATTTGGACCAAATGAGGTGAAGTATCTAGTGAAGTCGTCGCATATGTGTTTAGTTGATGCCTTAACCGCAGGCACTATATTTTTCTCCTTGTTAGATCGAACAACATAATTTATGGCATCCCACAACTTACGTGGGTCCCCTTGGGATTGCAAAAGAAGATTAGAATAGTAGTTACCCAGACAACACAGATGCGTACCAGGGACGTCCCAGGTATGCCTCCATGCGGATGTTGCAGACATCCCAGAGATGACCGCAGTTGGTTCCATAGACGTCACTGGGAGATCTGAATGAAACTCCAAAGTACGTAACAGTGACGGTCCCATAGACGTCCCTCGAGATCTCTAAAGGATTTCTGAGGGACTTCTCCGGTACCTCAAGCCCACGCTGGTAGGAGGCTTCACAGCATAGCATATTTGCTCTGCAGAGGTGCTAGCCTCATCTGCTGATTGTTCTGTAGGGTCGGCGGTCATCGGTATCCAGTGCGCGTATTTGCGACCTCCATACAGTTAGTGTATACGCTATCAGGAAACCACATTCGCTTTTATACAGGGAAAAACTGTCAGTTTATTGTTTTCAAATATATTTGAGCTTCAAAGGAACAAAATATCACACTGCACAGTTCCTATAGCAATCCAAAATCCTACAAATCACATTTACTTGGAACATTGCACAGACGAAAATGACATGTGCAATACCGTAAGCATGACACCATATCTGCGTAAAGAGAACAGTTTGGCTTGTCACAGCGAGTGATTCGTTCCCCAGTCAGCCTCAGAGACGGAGAGACGTCAGAGACGGGACACCGGTTATATTAAAAGGCAAGTCGAATTGAATTCAGAAGTTGAAGCCAAAAAGGTAAGGTGTGGCACTGGTGTGCCCAAATAAGAGCACTTGTAGCAAACTATGCATATATCAACATACAGATACAAGCAAATTAATATAATGCCGTTTCTGAGATTGCCCCGAAGATCCATAGAGAATTTTTGTACGCACAAGTCCTGTCAGCTTCCACACTAAAAAAAGATAGGAACAATAGCTTGCACATCCAGAGCACATTTTCGCTTGAAATGTTAAGTTTTATCTATAACTTTTGTTACAAATTACAAGCAATTTAATAATTTTCTCATGATGAGAAATTAAATTTTCAAAATTACAGTTCAAAATTTGCCGTGTTAGTATCAGATTTTTACACCATGAATCCAGAGCTGATGTCTGATATAGCGTGTCCCTATAAAAATACACAGCTTACTACAAAGGCAATTTTAATACATTTTTCTAACGCGCAAGGCAGCATATGCTTGTAACTACTAACTAAGTAACCGAAACAAAGCTATGTATGTGAGTACACACAGTTTAAATGTCCTCTTTGTTGCTTCCAAATGCTGCTCTTGATTTGTGACGTTCCTGAGTTCGCGATGCGTGGTACAGTCACGACATAGTTGTCTATTTCATTTCCCTCCCAAGAAGGTAGCGACGCTTGAGGCACCCGGATCTTCGTGAGGTAACCTGACAACAAACAAAACCGAGACGTCATTAAATATTTAGATCATTCTTTCGTTCCAGGGCGGTATACAAATGTTTTGTTATTGAGAATACAATTAAAAAAAAGAAAGAAAGAGATACTTAGATACCGCTTGGGGCGAAAACCTGTATGTCCAGCTTGGGACAAAAGTTCACGGAACAGGGTGTCGTATTTCTCCAATGGAGCGACAACCTAGCAGCAAAAAGGAGTGGACATACATACTGAGGGATGGATAGAATAGCTTGCCTCCTGTTCCCTATTCGGCCGCTTCGTGATAGCTAGCAGGGAAGCGCTCCGATGAAGAAATACGCAGGTGCCGTGTTCCGTAAACTTTTGTCCCAAGCTGTACTTATACTGTCCACATAGTATGCATATACACACAGAAAATAAATAGATTGCATTATTTAGCTTATACTGATTGCTCTGAAACAGTACAGGAGGTAAACATGCCCAGTTCGCAAGCCTCACGTGGTAATACTGGTCAGTGGCATGCCAAATATAGCCCCTGCAAGCAGGGACACACTTGGAATCCTATCACAAATTTAATTACCTTGGCATTGTTGATCTGCTCATGAAAAAAATTCCCATACGGGTCGTACAGTAGTTGTTCATTGGGATGCTGCAGGACAGGTCGCTGTGAAACAACTGTTGTGGTTACCTATATAGATAGGAAAATGTTAAGAATTGCATCACTGGGTGCTCTGCTTGGGATAGAAATGAAAAAGCGGGGCACCTTGCAAATGACGCTGACTTGTTCCTCTGAACTGAGAAGATGGAAGTGAGTAATTTTCTGCTGAGAGCAATCTTAAAGTGCATAGGATAGAGACAGTCAGTTACCCCTGGCACAGCATCCTTTTTGTCGTACTGGAAGCTAGCTTACGCTATCCATGTGTACAAGCTCATTCCCACGCAATGAATGCACTGACCCTGGTTTACATGAAATTAGAGAAATAGTACTGCAGCTTACCATGTCCGCGTTCAGGCCAAAAGCTTGTGATGGATAGAAGGCTGCTGTAACTTGGCGAATCCTTCATTGACTGATTCCCTGTAATGACATTCAACGTGTTACGGTGCAAGATACATGTTTGTCACAGGCCAGTGTTTTCATACTATTTGTATTTGATAATAAAACTCACTGTGACTCTAACTTACAGTGTTGTTCTGGACTTGGTAGCGAGTTCTCAAACAACTCAACTTGTCAAACGTCTTCATAACGAACCCTGAAACTGGGGAAAAACACACTAAACGCTCTCTACGTTGTCAAACGTGTTCTCTCTGAACTGCCAGAAAATTATGTCCGTACGCTGCAAAACTTCACTGCATTATGAAAAATAGAATCCGTGACAAACTATCGTTACCTAAAAAAGAGCAAACATACCTGCCGTCCATGTCTCTCACTTGTACATCAAACTGCGGCAATACGCACGGACGCACGCCGCCATCATGGAAGCCATAAATACAAAGAACGGACAATCGTCCTGCTCCCGCCACTTTTAGCGTTCAGTTTCACTCAGCCGCAGTACCGTATGACCGTTTCCTTGTTACCAACTTCAAAACCATGACATGCAATTATCCGCGGCACGTTATTCTCTATTGTCTACGTTAGCAGCTTTGCGTTACTCAAACAATGCTGTGAGCAACATTACAAAGCTAGTGAGAAATTAAAATGATTAGCGCCATCTGGTTGCTAACGGACGCCATAATTCGGCCTCGCAGTTTGCGAGAGCGTTTGCGAGAGAGTAGAAGAAGGAAAGTGGGAGAGCGGGAGGAAAGTCCACATTACGACCGCCGAAGTACTCATGATGGACTTCATGGTGGTTGCCGTCCGCGGCTGTTCCTGGGACGTCTAAGGGATCGCCCACGCGGGACGTGGGATGTGGGGATCTTTTTCGGACGTCCCAGTGAGGTTTCGTGTTGTCTGGGTATGTTTCAACTGGCCTGTAAGTTTCGTCGCCTGGTTACGAAAATATCGAATATTCATCTCAAAGATAATACTGAAGGACGACGCTTGCGCCTTCTACACGAATACGTTTTCAATCTCAACCAGTCTAGTAGTTGCCCAGCAAACCACCGACGTCCTAAGGACATCCTCGCATGATCCTGTGGTCCTGGTCCCTCATGGATGTCCTAAAAATGTCTTTAAGATATCTTTAAAAATGTCCTAATTTTATCCAGCGGGATGTCCGAGCAGTATGTCACTGGGACATCCTGACAACGTCCTACCTGGATGTCAAACTTAAATTGAAATGCATGCATATTTTTGTGCTGAAACTATTGCAGCTTCATAGTACATAACACAGTTTTGAACAGTATGTTGGAAAGGCAGGTCCATGGTGATTTTGAGCATCGAACAAAAAGTATGAGATCATTATTGAAGCGCACATTGCAGGTAACATATCAAACAACCAATATTTCACGAAATATGTTCCTCATATCATTGTTCATATCACCTGTTCACGAAACCAACATTGCAATGCATGACCCAAGCTTACCTGACTTGAATGAGAGCGAATTACTTTTGGAATGTAGAAACACACATATTTAATGGTTCACTACACAAAAGTCTCGTACTCTGATAAAGTGCACCTATATAGGTCAAGCGACCAGATGTCCCTATTTACGTGGTAACATCCCCGGATTTTTGTCCATTGTTTCTGTGTCCGAAGTTTGCAATGATCTGCTTGTTGATCTAACAAAAATACACGTCCTTCATTTTTATCGTTTACTGCATTTTTTGAAAGGCTATGAGAGCAGCACAGATGCCGTTTTTGCAGTTGAGTTATACGGCCATGCGGACATAATCTGGAAGAGAGTATGTCATTACAGGATGAGTAAATACATAAAATTCCTTAATTAACTCTTTAATTAGGGAATTTGACAAAAGCGAGATAGCAGAATAGGTGTCAATCCTCGTTCAAAGCCATTCCATCTTTTAAAAATCAAGAAAAGAGCGCGTGCCGTGAAATATTCATCGCTGGATTTTGGTATGCAAATGAGTAAAAACGAAGAACCGGGCCCCAGAGCGCATCATCTACGCCGACGACGGCTTCTCAGGGCCGGAAAGCGGTTTATCTAGCCAGCATATCGGCCAACTCCAATCATCTCAGTCGCTCCAAATCACGTGGCCCCCGACATGAAATGAGCGCTGTGCTCCCTGCGTTCCCAGTCACTGCGGTTTCGTGTCAAAATTCAGGGATGGATATTTTAACGCACGTGCGTGTTTCAGGAATTGCTAGACGCGGAATGGCTTTTAACAAACATAGTCTCTCATCCTGCTATCGCGCTTTTGCCCAGAATCCCCTAATTAAAGAGTTAATTAATGAATTTTATGTAATTAGTCAACTTGTAGTTTTATACATTCTTCGAGAGGATGTCCGCCTGGTCCTATAATTTGACTGCAAAAATGACATCTGTGCTGCCCTCATAGCTTTTTTTTATAAAAATTCTGCAAAGCATCAAGATAAGCACCCTGTACAGTACTTGGGCTTGTTGAAAATGGAATCACGCTAAAACTTTGGTAATCAATCTCACAAAGCTTGTCTTCCTCCAGCTCGGGCGTGATTACTTAGTATACGGGCTGTAGTTCCACAATCCGTGAAATCAATTAATAATGTTGAAATGCCTTGCGCTGAGTTGAGGGAAGTATTTTGACTGTGAAACTACCCGCCTGCCAACTGCTGCGAAGATAGTGCAAGCATGAAACGGTGGGCCAGCACAAACCCCGCTTACTAAAATCAGTGCTTACTACTACTGCTTTGAATTCAGAGAGTTCTGGTGACGCCACATATATGTGTTCGATGTTGTACATGGCGCTACAGCCCTGTCAGGTCGCACAAAGACGGTGAAAACGTATTGAAAGACGCACAGTAAAATTATATGAAACAACCTTAAAGATCACAATGGTGGTTACGGTGGGTGATCTCCCCCAGGTGAAAATCTGAACTGGATTCCGATGTGGTTCCATTTGTATGCCAAAGTGGTTTGAAGTGGAGTAAACCGTCTCTGGTTCAGAGTAAAGTGCTTCCACTTGATTGCCAAGTGGTTTACAACTGTTTGTTGGGTCCATATACCAGAAACATTCGCGCAGAGTACCGGAATCGAACTTTGCACAATTTTCACTTGAGTTTGAAACCGAAACTTTAATGGTCTCGTCGTCGACACGAGGAGCAAGACCGAGCACCATCTGCATCAGTACGTGTTTTGAAATGTCGTTGCTGTTGGTCGTCGGGCTCGTCGGTTCGCAGTTTTCGTCTTTCAACTCTTCAAAACGGGCAAAAACGTGAATATTTAGAATCTCAGTCCTCAGGCACTGTATTATATACAACTGCTTGTGTTACAACTTCTGCACCAGCTCAGTCGGAAGAAACTACAAGCGATGCGCAGGACTGCAATTACGCTGGTAAGTAGTAGTGATTCGATATTTATGTACATATTTATCTCGGTTCTACTCCCCGCTATTACTGTTGTCTAAAATATCGTAAGTGCAGGCTACCTGTTGGGTAATCTCCACGCCCTCCTGCTCAGGCTTCTCTCCCATGGGGTTACTATTATTTATCTGAACTTTGTGTAGCCTGCTAGTGCCTGAATTTGCTTTATTATGAATTGTCTTGTATCTTGTAGTTTGTCATACAAATGGAGGAGACTTGCAGGATGCTTATGAATCATGCAGAACAAGGGCCAGCTACTGAAGTGAGGTATGTGGCGTATGATTGTTGCAGGAAAACATTTACGTGTACTTTTGCGAAAAGTTTTTCTACAGGTTTTCTCACTGAAACTGAATTCCCAGTTTATCGCTTCAATATGCACCACGTTTATGTAATTTTGTCCTCGGATGAGGCAAGAATGGATCCAGTCTCATCTGCCACGAGGTGTCCTTCAGAACGAGGTAGGAGCAGCAGCACTTCTTACTGGCTATCAGTCCGATATAAATATAAACTGTACTTTTTGCACGAAACAGGATTGCATATACTAAAGTAGCAATGTGGGTAGTTGATGCTGACGGCTCATCTCAAAGCAGCAATACAAGACAAGGACGACGAGTGAAAAAACAGTAAGTTCTTATCACTCGTCTTTTCTGTCATGTGTTACAGCTTCGAGATGAACTGGGCTGCCGACTGTTGGTAAGACCAAATTGTCTTCACGTAAAGCAGCATTGCCACTGGTGTGAATTTCTTCTTTTCGGTGATAACAATACATTCGGGTACAGGTGTCGTAGTACAGTCGGCTTGCACTTTTTCTATCATTGACTCCAGACATCATTTATGCCCGATTAACTAGCATACACAGGAGTGTTATGAGAAATGATCTGAAAGTTGTTATGTTTTACAGATGCGGAGAAAGGTCACTTGCGCCACTCTCACTGCACCGCCGAATTTTATGGCAAGTCGAGTCTTTTCCTTCCAGTTATGCGGCTGTCATAATGAACGCCATTTTGCCAGTGCTTAAGTTTTTTCAGTAAGCAAAGTTGCAAAGCAAAGTTCAGTAAAGTCAGTTGTGACTTGGATATGTGAGCATGCGGATCTGGCTAGTTCTAGCCGAGGGTATTATAGCTGTTGGCATTTCAGTACGGTGAACCCCTTGGCTCGGCCTCACATATGCAGTGCTGTTCCGTGAAACGTAGCCAGTACTCAACGTGTTCTTTGTGTGGATTATGGCCGTCGCACAAGAGGAAGATTTTGAAGTAGCCTGTGTGTGACTAAGTCAAGGCAACGGTGTGTGACTAAGTCAAGTCAAAGTGAAACATTTTTAAGTACAATACAAAGAGTGAAAGTGTTTTCGTATTGTCCAGCATAAAATAAAGAACTTTTGGAGTCTTGTTATGTTATGTTGCTTGCCTGTGCTGCAGATAGGCACTGATGTGCAAACAGAGTTGAGTAGAACAAACCGATGAACTGACGTACAGGCAAGCTACTGGACAATCTATGATAAACATGCCTGAGCAGGTGGTGAACACTGAAGACTGCACAGGACAGCTGTCTTGTATAGTCTCCAATGTTTACCCATTGCTCAGGCTTGTTTAACATTTCAGCAAGTCTGTCCACCAGATGCCTGTATCTCTGTCATTTTACCAGCATTCGGGGCACGACATGAAAGAAAACACAGTATGGGAGAAAGATCCATTTCAGGTCCGTGAAATGTAGTTCGGAACGTTATAAGGACGTTTTCAGGAGATCCTGGGATGTGACTTTGGCAGTTTACAGGTAGTCCCAAAGACGTCCGAGAGATGATAAAGGATGTCCGAAGGACGTTTCTATTGTCCGGAGCTGAACGTTCTGGGGACGTCCACAGGTCATTGTTGGTTTACTGGGTGTTTATTCATCCGTCGCCAAAGGGGCTGGTCGTATTGTCGACGAAAGGTGATATAAATTGAACTGCGAATAAACTTCTGAATAATTTCAATAGAACTGTCGTATTCACGATTTACCTCTCGATCCTAAACATGGGCCCTATCGATCGAGTTTAGAAGAAAGCGGAGAGTTGAGTAAATAACTCTGGTTACAACATCGCTTACAGTAGCGGAGACACCGGTTCGTCCTACGTGGACAGCAGAATGACAATGATGATCACTACTAATAGGAAAGTCCAAAACTCGGCAGGTAGGTGCGGTATTCTCTCGTGTAAGAACATGATCAATGATGGATGAAGAATTCCTAGAAGTTCTTGTTGGTGTTTTTATCATATCGCACAACCCAAAATGTTTCAGGAGGGAGGTATAATCACGGTTCGTAGACTTCATTAGATCTATATTAAAATCGCCCACGTTCATGAATTCATGACGGAATTCATGCGCGAAAGGACATCCTCAAAGTATTCCACAAACAGCAGGCTTTGAAGTTGTACGACTTCAGGCTTTGCAAACAGGCTGCAGGCTTTGAAGCTGTACAACAAAGCCGTGCAACCTCTGAGAATGAGCAGCATAAGGGAACGAGGAAAGCAAAAGCCAGGGCCAGTTTACTGCTGTGTTCTAAGGTCCACAAAAAACGGAACAACAAAAAAAAATCATAAGCTTTTCATGCAACGTAGAATCCTTTAGGAAAATGAAATTTGCCTGTCTAGTGACATCTTTTGGACATTCTTTGGCTTCTTTGACTTTTCTTTTGAATGTGATTTCCTATAGACAATGGTACAAACAATTGCTATAGACGGCCTTTGGTCTTTCTTTTTCCTGAAAGTCTAAAGTGGTCGCGCCAAAGTTAATCTATTGACTGCCTTTCGACTTCCCGTTTCTTCATTTTCAAAATACCAGTCAATAGGTAGTCCAAAGACCAATTATGAAGACCAAAGACCACACTCCAGCATGCAGTTCCAATGTTTCAAACCAGAACTTTCCGAAAGGCTAAAGAAAAAGCTATTGACTGCAACAATCGATTACAACTCCGACTAGGTGCCACCTTCGAAAGCAGCGATTTGATCTGTTCATTTGGCTCATACGATTGTTACGGAAGCAATGCACAACTTGTTTCACACGAAGCCGAAGATGTCTTGTCCGGGATACTGTGCCAACCTTATCTGCGGCAGGAGATTGCAGGGGCAGGACTAGGCAGCAGATAAAGGCAAGACGCGTAATGTTAGATGAGTCAGTCATGCGGTGCAAATGCCATCACATAGAAAAGAAAAATACGATCTGTCAGTTAATGCTTCATCCTTTAGAGATCAGGCCCCAGCGGGTGTATTCTCAGTACAGATTTGGAATTGACTTATTTGTTAAATGATTTCGCAGGCATTCTGGCACCACCGAAAAGCTTGCACTCCACGTCTCAACTATCACAGTCGGGGTTTCAAGCTGAATGCTGTCACCAGTGCCAACCAGACGCCCCTTCAAAGTTCATCTGTTTTTGTTGACGGAACAGTGACGCCTGGTACTCAGACATTTCATTTTCTCAAGAATCAAGTGCATTGGATCACTTGTGCTTGACTTCTTTTATTCGTATACCCTTGCTGTTGCTCGCTAGCTTAGAGCAACCATGCCTGAGGTGAAAGATGAAAGTCACTGAAAAGGTTAGCCAGCTGTAGGGATCGAACCCACATCTTCTGGATTGCCGAGGTGTTTGTGTTCTTACTCCAGCGCTTTCAGAGTACATTTAAGCAGTATCATCGTATCTTATGCACGGCAGCACGTCTTGTGTGTTTTGAGTAAAGTATGAATTAAAATGTTGGCTCAGCTGTTGTATTTTAGTGACAAATAAGGTGTTCTTCCAGAGCGCTCAAAGGCAGTTCAAGCAGTTTCATGTGTGCAACAGCACATACATTTTCTCAGTTTTGAGTAAGGTAAATCGAAATCTTCCAGTTGATGTGTTTCGGTCATATATTATGTTTTTCGAGACGTTTCAGGATTACATTCAAACAGCATCATGTGTGCAACAGTACATTCTTTTTCTCAGGTGAAGTAAGGTAAATCTATCCGCTGTTGTGTTCTGGAAATGCAGCAGAAGCCTGTGTTGCATTCAAGTGGTATCATGTATACAAAAACTTGTTTTATGCATTTCTGTAGCTGCTGTACTAATATTACGAGCACAGAGACATTCCTGCAGAACATATCGGAGCATCTTGTGTGTTATTGTTGATATGATCTGCAGCAGTACATTGATAATGTTAATTATTCAATGACTTTAGCTAACATTTACATTCTTACTTCCAGGTAAACCTGTCACGCAGGTGCCCTGCCCTTTGGTATGGTTAGTTCAAGATTGTACCGAAACAGTCCACCTGGAGCATCATTTTTCAATTGGCAGTGGCATTACTATCACAACACACTACACACTGCATGTCTAAGGTGCGTGTACAATGCATCAAGCCTATTCTCAGGTACAGGCGAGCTGGTACGCAATTACAACATGAAACAGCTGACACAGAGATCGTAAAATCATGCCTTTTCCTCCGCGCCTCGGGTTTCATGTTGTTATCCTCGCGTGCAGCTCATTTCGCCTGTGCTGTGCAGCATGAGCCGAACTACATACTTCCAGCAATTTCCTACAATAAATTTCCAGCTTTTTTATTTTGCTTCGCTGGGCTTTCGCGCCCGAGCCGTAGCGATGGGAACTCCTAGAAAGTGCCAAACCAGTAAAAAATGCATCGACTTTCAATTATCTTTGGAGTAATTAACTAGTTTCGGTTTACAAATTTCTTGCGCGGAGCAGTGCAAGGATGCGCTCTTTCGCCCAACTACCTTGCGCTTAAATTTCTGTTCATCCGCTTGCATTGGTCGCGGGGGTGCCAAAAGATAAGGAACAGCCAGGAGCGAGGGTTTGATATGGCTTCTCGTTGTCTACCGAATTCGTAATCAGGATCGCAGTCGTATCATTGGAAGGGCAAGATGGTGCGCGTTTATCGCCATAATGACAAGTACTTGTCAGTCGCGTTCAGGTCCTGCATTCAACAGCTAAAGCCTCACCTGCCACGTTTTAAGTTGAACCCAAGGCGCGTTCAACTCCACCTTGGACCCCCCCTCTGCCATCTGGTTCACTATCCGTTCCCGGGCTGCAGAGAAAGGATGATGTCGCTGCAGGTGTGTCCAAGGCGCTCACACTGGATATGATGAGCGAGCTGTATGCAGGCTTTACTCCTGTTTTTACGGATGGCTCGTCCACAAAATCCAGCTCTGCATGCGCCTATATTATTCCGTCCGAAGACATAACTGGTATCTTCCGTCTCTCGCATCTGATGTTGTCAACATGCGCTGAGCTACATGCTTTGCTCTTTGCCATGCGTAAGATCCTGCAGTGTTCAGCTCCGGCCATGGGTCTTCTACACAGACTCTGGTATCCAATGCCTCGCAACAATGGGCATTCGAGGTTCTCTCATGTCCATTGTTGCTGACGTGCTTGAAACTTGCAAGGAGCTGCTGGACCTGAGCCACTGCATAGTATTACAGTGGGAACCTGGTCATGTCGGCGTACCCGGCAATGAAAGGCCGACCGGGCGGCCCTGCGGGGTCATATAGCTTCAGCCCACTCTATCATATTGCCCAAAGGTGATCGTCAGGCCCTCGTCCGTGCTCTCTCTGCAGACAAGACAAGATCACAGTGGCTGCATGACATTACACCCTACTCTCTGCTCCACGCAGTGGATCCTTCTCTTTCACTGTCGCTTCCTCATCGCCTTCCGCGACACTACGCATCCCTGCTTCACCGCATGCGGCTGAATGTTGCATTTACACCAGTTATGAGGCAGCGTCTTGGCCGTGCGCCCTCGGACCTTTGTGCAGCATGCAGTGTGCGTGCAGACCTGCACCACCTACTTATGGACTGCACGGACTACCAGCGGGAGCGTGCGATCTTGCAGCACGAACTGCATGCGATCGATCATCGCCCATTTACCATAGGCAAGGTGCTGGGCCCATAGTCCAGTCCAGCTCATACACGCCAAGGTCTGAGTCACCTTTGAGACTTCTTGTCATCAACAGGCCTCTCCACCCTGCTTTGATTACCGGACCCCTTATCATATCCATCATCATCTCTCATCAAGTACAAGTGGCACTGGGGCAGCGCCCAGCCTGCTGGACGGCATCAGCCCCATCTCATCATCGTATTTCTATTTGTGTGTCTGTGTGTGTTGTCAGTCGCGATAAAACTATTAACCGCGGGACAAAAGTGGGCTGCTGTTAACGTGAGAAGCATTGTCGTTGGATGAGACCTTGTGCACAATTTTTGGAGAAATAGCATGGAAATACATGGATTAGCCTTTATAGTGTGACTTACTTCCCCCTCCCTTTCCTCCTTCCGCGGAACCGAAGAGCCCCCAAGGAGGAAGTTCCGAGTAAACTACTGAGCGAATGCATGACTATTCTACCGAGATGAGGAAGATACATGCGACGTGAACGTTTGAGACACTGCTTTGTCTCGCTGGAATGAAGCTGTGCAGAAAGCGCTGAACCGTTAAAAGCTATGCACCCATGACATTGTCGAAATGTTTCAAACATTCTTTCTTGGAAGCGTACGCTCGACACTAGGAAACACCCGCGAGTAATGGGCGGTGATAGGAGTATGAGATACAGTAACTGAACCCGAACGATTCAAGATGTCTAAGCAAACCATATACATGCAGAATCCGCCGGCAGTGGTTGGTGCTCAGGATAATGCGACTTATGACCGATGCAAATCTTTCAAGAGGTTTATGAATTAAGAGTGGAGTCCAAGTTGGGTAAAAGTCATTTACCGTCGAGTCCAAGTTGAAATTCCCCATTAAAACGATAGCAGTATCACGTTATCCCGCACTAGCTAGGTACGGATTAAACTGGACAATGCTCCGAATATATACCGTGAGGTAATCGGAGGCAAAGCACTGTGTCCTTAGGAGCGGTGAGCCGTATTTTAGAAGACTGCAATGAGAAGACACCTCATGTAGCCAATGGTAACCTCATCCGCACAGACCATCTAAATGTCCAAACATATATGTTCAAGATTCCAGATATGATAGATTCGTAGCGTCTGAAACTATCATGGATATGTGACAGGTGGCCATAGTGCTCGCTCCACTCATTACATAAATCGCTACTCCACCGACTCCGATACCCTCCCGATTAAACTGAGTGATCTATTTGAAACCGGAAATATCGTACCCATCACTTTCGGGAACTAAAGGGAGCTTTCGTTCCCTTTAGGAATTGATTGACCTGTTGTTCCGGCCACCGCAATGCATTACCTAATTGTTCTACATTGATGGTTAAACGTGGAGCCTTAGCACTAGCAACGCATATTTTTCTACAGGAATTCCCAGAATGAACTGCGACTTTTAAGCAATGCGGTATCCGATGAGCAGTCAACAGAACTTCGCCGTATAACACACTCAATATCTGTTGCAGCGCGCGGCATCCATCGTTCTGGTAACGCGAGCGCGCAGAGTGAGCATAATTTTTAACCTACTGCTTTGGCGAGGTTGAACCAACCCCACCCCACCCTGTTTTTCTGAATCCGCCGCTGGTTACACGCGGAACAATCGACCGGTCGCGTTGCTACAACGCTGTAGTAGCCGACACTATTGGGCCAATAAAGGTGCTTGAATGATCTAACGTCATAACATCGCAGAGGACGCCGGGAGATTTGACTGCGGATGAGCACAATCTGATAAACAAACTTTGCCAGAAAATGCGCGCTTTTTCAACACTGAGCCCTTGTGTATTGCTTGTGTGCTACCCCACATCACCCAATGCGCATAATCTGACCTCTAAGGGGTCTGCGTGCGAATATCAGCACTTGAGGTGGAATACGTGAGGCATTTGGCCGCCCGTTTCGTTCATAACGACACTCTCTCTATTGTGAAGAAGAACAGCTACGGAAGTCTGGGGGGGGGGGGGGGGAGAGGAAGACGAAACGACCTCTTTTCATTATCTCGAGGTTCTCAAGTAACAATTACTGTACGCGCTGGCTCAAGCTGTAGCAGCTTCCTTACAGTAGCGTGCTAGCACAATTTCTTATTCGATCAGATGATCCCAGAGCACGAGGGTAGAATCTGAGCAAATCGGCTCTTATCTCTCAGTCACGAATACCACGATACGCCACATAGTTCAAGTTAAACCTGTCGATGGCACTACCCAAATAACCAAATGTGTTTCATTTTCGCATTTGGAATAATGGCTTTTTAGATAGTAGCTTCCCATTTTCATACAGCCAGGGGCTGATTAGAGGAAAGGGAGGGGGGCACCCCTCCCCCCCCCCTCCCATGAAACCAAGGCCGCTCTCGCCACATCAAAATGCAATGGTTTTGACGATCCATGTCGTCTGGAATTTGTACACGTTTGGTTCAGCGGAAAAATAGAGGTTCAATTGCTACTGTGCAACAGAGAAATGTGTCATCTTCAGTAGTCATTTTTTTCAGTTTATTTGAAGTAAATTCAATTCCTTCAATTCAGCTTCGAAATTTGGCTAGTCAACCCCGCATCTTCTCGACAGAAATGAAAAATCGATGTCAAACTGGCCATGGACATCGCTCGTAATGAAGTAATGCAGTCGTTTTTGTATGAAGTCCAAATGACATGATGCGTGAAACCCACTGTAGTGCGACTATTTCGCAATATGCTCGGGAACTTAGCGTTCTACCAGTCGATGTGCTCGGCGACTCACACAGACTTCTCCTTACTTTGCGAGCACTAACCGACCAGTGAGTGCTCTCGAGGCTGCTTCTTCAGGTTATGAAAACGGATTGTGCATATGCACGTAAATCGCATCTCTGCTGACCTATGTTTTTGTGGGTTCCACACATTTCTTGAACCATTGTGAATGCGACGCACCTAACTATCCGCACAAGACCTGTCACTAGGCGGTGCCCAAAGAACCGAGAACCGCAATCGCAGGACACGACACGAGAAGGTCAATTGCGGGGTACCGAATGAATACACTTAGCAGGGCCACCAGGTAATAACACACAACCGAAGCGTCCATTCGAAAAGAGCGAACACTTGACAAGAGGCACCATTCAATTTTATTTGGTTCATCCCTGCGGCTAATACCCTCTGCAGCCTGCTTATTCAGCCGTTTGGTCATAGCTGCACTTCTCTCGGGCTGGGGTGTCTAAACGAGCAAAAGTTTTTAAGGCACAAGAAGGAGACATGCCACCACGCTGCTTTTATTCGGCCTTTAGTTTCTAGTCGCATGCGCCATCTGTCCAAGTGACGCGGAACAAACAATTTGTATTTTTAATTTAAATTTTCTCTTTTGTAACGTCATTTTTACAATTTCTCTTGTCTGCTAAGAGTTACGAAATGCAAATAAAAATGTTCGCGCTGAAAGGCGTTTGCAAGCAGTCTTGCTGCATAGTATACCCTTTTGCCTGTGGCTGCTGGTCCCACCTGATATGAATTATGCGTATATGTGGTCAGGCCGAACATCGAGTGTCCCCCCCCGCCATACGGAAGTGTTAAATGCGCCCCTGCTTACAGCCGAAATAATATTCGAGCAGTATGATTTGTATGAAATGCACTAGCCTGTAAGGAGCAGCGCCGCGATGACCACTCGTATAGAATCCATGAAAACCTTCCTTCCCGATGCAGTTTTGATCCCTTCTAGCCGAAACCGCATTCATAAACGACATCGATAAAAGAATCAGAATCATAGGCTGTGGGAACGATAAGGGGTGAATTGGCTCTCTGGAGATTACACTGTTTTCTGCGAACGAGGTCTGCGTTATCAGGAACACAGGTATATCTTATTGCCGAGAGGGGAATGTTTCACACCCTGACTGGCTAATTTAATGCAACATATATCTCGCAGACAATTGTCCCATTATTCCAACGTCCATTTCGTAAGCATATCGGTATCAAGGCGACAAATAAAAGATAACAAAATTCGTTGGAAGGTGTTTTAGCCTTTCATCGATTAATTACTACATAGAGGCGTACTCCAGCGTGATTTCTTCAGTTGCTTGGGAAGTCTAGTACACGTGCATCCGGGTATTGTGCATTTACAGAAGGCACTCAACGAGCCGCTGCATCACTTCAGTAAAGTTGTTTGGAGGACCGACCTTCTGTTCCGTCACATTGCCATCCACCACAAGTACACACTAAGAAAAAAGAAATAAATGGGGAGTAATTGCAGCTTTTACTCCTCTAGACTGCAGTTACTCCCCATTTATTCCCCTAACCCCGACATGTATTCCCCAGTACTGCAAATTGTCACTAAACTTCGCGAATGGTCTTCCGCATGCAACAACAACAAAGTTGTTGCATTCGTTAACAACAAAAACAACGACATGAATGTTTATGGGATGAGGTCAACAGTCGAATGCAACAGTCTACGTAAGTATGTGCTCTTGGTCAATTTGATGTCATAAGGCTCTATAACTCAGCCAACTTAGAATTTAATTTTTCCGCCCATACAAAGTCAGAAACAGTTAGCGTTTCTTTCTTCGCAAATTGTGCCCTATTTATGTCGCAAGGTTCTGATATCACTCGATATATCACTGTTGTCGGTTTGATTCAAAGTATTTTCATGCATGCACACGAATTTTGCACGTGGGACTCTTAGAACAGAACGTGAAATGCAGTCTCAACTCTGTAACATTCATTTACTCCCGTGGATTTACTCCTGAAACGGACTATTTTCAGTGGCAACGCATTTAGTCCCCAAGAGGCGTAAAATCACTCTTTTTTTTAGAATGTACTTTTTCTCTGAAAGAGCTGATACCGATGCACATCAATATGATTACGGCTGACAGCTGCATATGTGAATGCGTGCCTTTGCAGTGCTGATCACTCTCTCTTTGCCGGCGTCCACTAGGTGAAACGATAAGGCCGGCCCGCATGGTGCGTGCTTCTGAGAATATCGCGCTGCATAGCACTCTACATGGCCACGCACCGTGAAAAAATACACCTGTCAAACCGCATGGGGCGCAAATCTCGCTGCTGCGTCGACAGCGGGTTTGGAGTATGTGCTTTACGAAGTCCTTCCTCTACCGTGCTGAAATTGTTGTTTTTGTGTGCGTTCCTTTGTAATTGAAGTTGTTGTACTTGGAGATGTCCTTTCAGCTTCTTCGTAACAGCGGCCGTTGCCAAAGAACGAAGTAGAAGGCTATATCAGAACCAGAAGTGACTTGCTGCGCCCTGGCTGGTTGCTGTGGGCGCCCGTGAGCTGATTGGTGGTGGTCGTATGATGTTCTAAGAAAGAGGAGTGAGGAACGTGAACTGACTGCTGCGTGAAATATGAAACCTGCTCTGATGCAGTGAACCACGCGATACGAGCAGCTGCGATGTACACAATTTCGCGCTGGGCGTGGAAACTCAGCATTTACGCAAGAAAAACGCACCATTGGGGCCGGCCTATAGTCAAGGGCACGTAGTCTATCTAAAATGGCGTCGAAACGTGCCATCCCCTTAATTACTGTGCCTTCAACTGCCTTTTACTGTACAATACGATATGCGAGCAGGTATGATGTCTGCGCAGCTTCCCAATGTCCCACTCTCCCCTATATCCCGTGGAGGGAGCTCATTGAACCCTCTCCCAAAAAGGGGTTACAGGAAACGGCTCTAGGTTGCGAAGCGCCCCGTTTCTTTTGTGGATCCATGCGGGGAGGCATAACGAACAACGAATACCCCCCTTATCTCATCCCTGTGATTGGACAGACACTATGTCACATGCTGCCTCCAAACTTTACCCTCCAACCCTGCCGCAGAGTCAAGGTGTCGTAGCATATTCCTGTGACATAATGTCCCTAGCAGAATGCATGCTGAAAAGTGAGGACATCTGCAACGTAACATTTTAGTCGTGCATATTTTTTTCCTAGAGGTGCCGTAATCGCTATAGTGAGCATTAACTTCTCAGAAACGATTCATAAACATAGACACGAGACAGAAAGTGAGAAAATAATATGTTCATCTGAAAACGAGAATATGAACTGAATTTCTCATACAGGGTGTTTCACGAAAAACGAGCCAAAGTTCTAAAAAAATGGTTCATCGGACACCAAAAAGACGGACTGTATAGTGTTACCAGTGGTGCGAGGAAACTCAAATTATTTTTCTTTTGTAATTAATTAGTTAAGTGAAATTGATTAGTTCATTTTTTAATTATAATGATTGGAGCCAAAATGTCAATAAGAAACTTGTAGCGGGCGATAAAACAAAACGAAACCTGTTCATTGCAACATTGGGCGAGAATCATGCCAGTGCAACTCTCATCTCCGAGCCAAGACCGTGGCAGCTTTTGTGGAAGAACGAAAATGGCTGGCATGCACGCACAAGAATTGCAATAACAACGCCCGACATGCACAGGCACACTATATGAAACTCGCTATTGTTTCAAGGTTTGTTGCAGCGTACAGATACCGTGGAAAAACCCAAGTCCACGAGACACTCACATAACTGATATCCGGAGTTAAACGCTTCGAAGCCAACGTGTGACAATGAACTTATAATAATGGCTCTACTAATATAATGGCTCTTACTATTTGCTTGGTTTCAGGTGAGTCACGCTATCATTATTTTAGAGCTTTGCGAAGAATCGGATTTTTCGAATTCCGAATCGAATGCGTAATTTTGTATTCCAACTTCGCATCGATGTAAAGTATCTTCCAAACCGAATGGATTCGAATCATACGGAAGCTCCACTCCTAAGCACAAAAGCGTCGGAATAGAGACATGGAACAACGTGAGTGCTGCATGGCATGATGATCCGCACGCATCTATTGTGTATGCATCTGAATATCCGTATGCTGTATTACATAACTGATTCGATTATATATCTATTCACTTCGTATACGCTTCGTATTTTACGACTACTATTCCCACATGTTTAGTTTTTTATCGGCCTCTCTCTCTCTCTCTCTCTCTAGGTAACAGTCTGCGAAGCTCCCTTAAAAATCACGTCAAAGAAGTGGTTGTAAAATAAAGAACGTTAATCCGTCAATAAAAAGATTAGGCACGGTGTAGACGAAAGAGCAATTTTAATCTGTTACTTGCATCCCTCCGTTGGTGGTAACCAAGGTCGTAGTGAAGACTGAGAGGTGACGGGTTCAAATTCTCCCACCCGGTCTGATGTCCGAGGGTTTCCCTGGGTTTTCCGGCAAACTTTTCAGGCGAATATCGGCACAGTTCCCCTTGAAGTTGGCCAGGTTGTTTCACAAAACGCAAACGCTCAAGAAACGCCAAAGGCAAAACGCTTCGTCTCACTTTTTTTTCTTTCTAAGTGTGATCCGACTTGGTTGTGACAACCTGTAGAGGGACGTGCGCTTCTCCAGGCGGCGCGCCGAACACTGTGGCGGCAGCACCACAAGTGCGAGAATTTAAACTGTCCGCTCCACTGATCTCTATGTATAAAGGCTGGATAGCGGATGAGTGAGGGTATCGCGGGAAAGGGTACGCCAACCGGCCGCCATATTGCGGTGCTCAAAAGAGCCATTACAGCCCATTGGAATGCATGTAAGCTGTGACAAGTTTTGCTGTTTGTGAGCGCTTCCCTTGCTGCTTCGCTAAAATTTTGCCACGGATCGCTGCAGAAATCCCTCGTGATTGCTTCCTTGCGTTCTTTGTGTGAAATCCCGTCACATACATGTTATTTCCTGTCTATTTTGTACTCGTGTGAGGTCGTGTCGTTCCAATTTTGTACTTTGAACTTCGATTATGTGATTTGCTGGTTTTGTGTGCTGTCGTATTTGTTGTGTTACGTTTCCTTTGTCGTCTGTCAGCGTGTTGCTTCTCATGTTTCTCCCATTTCCTTTCTGCTCGGGGGTGTGGAATGCCAGGGAATGTTTGGTACATTTGTTTATGTAACCACCTTAATATGCATGGGTATAAACATTATGCTTTGCACAGGAAGTTTAGATATGACTAGTAATGACACGGAATGCCGAACGGCACTAAAGCACTTCCAAAGGACTAGAATGATATTATGTGATATAAAGGCTATATGACGGTAAAAACATATCGACTAGAAATATGTGCACTGGGGAAGTAAATGGCGGTAAAGACAGTTCAAAATGACTAGAGGTAGAGTGAATAAGTCATAACAAGGCTAAGTAGCAAGGTCTTGTGGTAAAAGCTCCAACATCAACGCACCACAAGTCCAGTTGCAACAGCAAGTTTGAGGTAGTCAACCAGGTAAGTGGGCAGAGTGCATTACTGGTTGTTGAATATGATCAACCTTGACAATTTCTTTCGCAGATGAGGCCTGGCTGTCACCTTCTCTGTACATTCCTTGGCAAGGTGGTACAGTCCAATACTGCTGTAGCACTGGAAAACTTCTTTGACCAGACGGATCACATCGTTTTCCTTTGGGCTCAATTCAAACATATATTGCCGCAAACTTAAGCAGGGAGAATAAAGAGTAGACATTCGAGGTTGAAAAATTATTTATTGTCCCTAAGTAAAGTAAACATGCTGGAACGCACCAGAGAGACATGTGGCTGGTGTGTTTGTATGTCCCACTAATGCGAGTTTGTACGTTAGGCAAAATTTTCATGCAATACTTTTTTCTTTATATGCTTTTTCCCATCTTAGTGCTGTCCTATCCAATATGGAGTGGCTTTTAACTGCATATGAATGCATAATTCAGGAGTGTTTTCATATATTGGACTAGTTGCAGCTTTAAGGTGCCCTTCATGCAGTACTGATTCCAATAATCAACCATCGCTTGAAACTCTTAACTAGGGAACATGATTCATAGAGGCTAGACTTTCATGCAAATACACACTTTCAACCAGAGTTCGAGGCAACTCATTACTGTAACTAAGTTCCTTTTTTGGGTAACTTATAACTTAACTCTCTACTTTTGTGCCGTGGTAACTTTCAGAGGAACTCATTTCTTTTTCAGGTAACTTTGCGAAAGTAACTTAAGCTAATTCCCAAGTTACTTTTAATTCGCTTTTCACTCACGTCCACTTGTTTTCTTGCTTTCTCTCCGGTTCTTCCATGGCATTTTATGTCATAAAACGTGACGTTCAGTCAATGACAGTATTCTGTTCAGGAAGTAAGAACCGCTGCTATTGAAATGAAGCTGAACCATTGTGTGCCCACAGGGAATAAGATGCAAAGCGTTCGCATTGTTGGACATCAGCGAAAACTCAACGCAGGCAAGTCAGGGTCGAACTCAACTGCTCACACGAGCTGCACCTGTGTAGTGTAGCTGCACTGCTATTTTGTGTCCGAAGTAACGTGGGAGTAACTCGTTCTTTTTTTAAGTAACTCCGTAACTGCGAGTTAAGTTTCGGGCTGAATAACTTCGTTGTTAACTTAGTTACATTTTTCACACGGTAACTTCGTAGGGAGTTCCTTTTGACTGGTAACTTCTCGATCTATGCTTTCAACTGTGCATGCTTTTTGTACGCTGCATAAAGTAAGATACTTTTGCCCCAGTGAATTTGTTGCGTGTTTTAAATCCATGCAAGTGAAATTCTAGAGGTGCATATTTTGAGCAAGATTAATTAATTTTTCGTGCATGTCTGTTCAACCAGCTTTTAGTTTCATATAAATCCGGTCTCTACATATGACGTATGCATTATTACTTTCTTTAGGTGTTCTGGGAAGTCGAACTTGTTGGGCACAGCGTCAGGCCTCAGTCGAACGGTTTGCCCTGTTCTGTCGAACCACCTGTCTTTAAAATGTTTGCTGCAGACCAGTGATGTCCTCGACGGCGTCCAGTCCTTCCGCCTGACATTCACCACACACTTTTTTAAATGTTGTGGGCGGCTGTGAGGGAACCTGCATTGAACAATTTATGCCATCAGTTAATGCAGGGATGACAAGGCTGATCCAAGCAAGCAATCGTCGATACCGTGACAAACAAACTAAGCCGTAGATGCCACACCTGACAAGCGCACTTCAACGCCTGCTACGTGCCGAGACCATACCCGTGAACTGCAGGAAGTCTGGACTATCACAATGACTCTATCCAGATAACGTACTGCTTAAAGTTTAACGTTTAGATCTTGAGACACGAGTCACAATGTGCCGCGCACATGCTTCAACAGCAACGTTTTGTCGCCCCGCTCGTGGACTAATAAATCACATTTATTAGTAAAACTAAGTTACTTACTTGTGAAATGTCGTCCCCGGTATCTTGCCAGTACGGGCAGTACACCCATAACCACAGCAGGCGGGCATGACACCACAAAAATGCTACGCAAAGGCGCATGCAGAATATGCAGCTGAATCGCGGACAGCAATGTTTTGAGCTTCGCAAGATGGCGGCGGTGACCGTACGGTTGCACCCTCAATCCGCTATCCAGCGTATTACTATAGAGGTCAGTGGTCCGCTCGCTCTCTATGTCTCCTTTTTCTTACTGCCGACTTCCCTGCCACTCAGGTAAAAGCAGATAAGGGAAGCAAACGAAATGTGGACGATTGTCCCGAACAAAACACGGCCGCTGCTCGTTTGTCGGCGTTCCTTTGCGGCTTCTTTCTCCCCTCCGAAACTTTACTGCACGGTCCCTATATAGCTATTGCTGCTTCCATTATTTGACCCCTCATTTTCTTTGTACCAATAGCGGATCGTCCCAATGTCTGCTACATGGCTCCTGCTGAAGGCCCGTGCAAGGCAAAAATCACGAGGTTCTACTTCAATCCAAGATCTCTGGATTGCCTGAAATTTATCTACGGAGGATGTGGGGGAAACGGCAATAATTTTGCCACATATCAAGCATGCATGAAAACGTGTAAATTTAAGTCAATCTTACTGTGCTATAAAATAATAGCTTTTTTTCTTGTTGTTGTTAATTTTGTAATTGGCTGGGGATCGTTCGTTTTGAGATTCGGCAGCTCCTTCTAGTAACATGCGATCTTGTGTTTGGAGAACCTGATACGCATTCCGCTGACAGTCTCAATTTTTCAGCTACAGATACAGGGTGTTTCACCTAAGGTGATAAAAAATAACTGGCGACGTACTCGCCGGAGGATTGTGGAACTTTCGGCAATTGCCTTCTGGGAACTTTTCCGCTATTTAGGAAGGCTTTTGACAATTTTTAATTGAGGGAAATTTATTTTTTTAATCGGACTTTGAAAATTCCCAAGTGAACCTCGCTTTTTTTACACAAATATGAAGTCCTCTACGGACAGCCAGAGACCCAACAAAAACTATGCACAGCATCGCAACAGAAATCGACTAAAAAAATAGTAAAAATTCCGCTTTTGGCCCCGCCCGCTTGATTGTCGCAAACAAAAGCGCACGGAAGGTACTGGGAGAGGAGGAAGTGTTCCCGCCTCTTGTTTTTTCTTTCGTACCTAGGCGATGACCTTGATGCTGGTGTCAACCGTCTTATCAAAAAGAAAACTATGTAACCGTCTTATCACAAAGAAGGCAAAAATAATGAAGGCGGAGACACCTGCTCCTCTAGAAGCACATTTCGCGCGCGCTTCTGTGCGAAAATCAAGCAGGCGGGGCTAAAGCATAATTATTACTAATTTTTTTCGACTACTTCTGTCGCGATACTGTGCATACTTTTGGTTGAGTCTGCGCTTATCCGTGGAGGACTTCATAGTTCTGTAAAAAAGTGAGGTTCTCCGCTCATAGCCACAGTTGCTTCGCGGCCATATCTAGCGGAATGTCATTCTTGGGGTCTGTGTTTATTTTACCGTACTGTATACGAAGACAAGAGAACAATTATTGTCCAGATGTTTACGTCATCAAAGAACAGAACGTCGTGCAGAAATATTTACTGAAAAAAAGCTATTGTGCTATTGTCTTTAAAAAAATAGGATGCGTCACTGTGTGGATTGCGCGTCACATAACCTTCGTTGTAATTGATTGTTATTGATTTTGTTTTTGTTTTTCTTTTGATCTACGTAAACTGATTCGGTAAAGGCAACAGATTTTTTTCCCAGCACCGCCTAATAACCTCCCGAAGAACTTGCAATATCTCCCAAAACATGGTTCAAAAAGGCCAGATAATCTATAAAAAAAAGAGAAAAGAAAACAGCAGCAGCTACGAGTGTCACACTGGGTCACAGAATTCAAACGCCCCTCCCCCTCGTCATTGCGTGTCATTGAAAGCGGTCCAGATGCTACAAGGCATGCGTCGGTCATTATCAATACCCGTTCGCGTGGCGCAGTGGTTAGCGTGCTGGCTGTGTCACGTCGAGGCTGGGACGTAACCGGGTTCGAATCTCGGTGCCGGCTGTACTGTCTGGGGTTTTCCCTGAGGTTTCCTGAGACGCTTTAAGACATATGTCTGCACAGTTCCCTTAGAAGATCAGAACATTCCCCGAGGGCGATAGTCGTGACATTTCCCACCGCTTTGAGGCCGACAATGGCGGGCCCTTTCCCCATCACCGGTCTGTATCAAGATGCACAAAATAATGATTTGCCTTCAGGGATGCAGATCTCCTCGTATCTCTGAACAAGTTCCCTTCTGGTCTGCACTTCTGATTGCATCTGGATTCTTCTTCGGCTCCCAATTCGAATACACATGAAAAGTGTTGCTGAAATACTTTCATGGTCGTTTTGATTATATTACCTGTCTATCTTCTCGTTTCTCAAGCCCATTTGAGGACCAGCTATCCTGCATAAATGTCATTTCATTATTGTCATTCATGCCACTGGATTATTATAAAGTGCTTTGGCTTGCGCGAGACACGTGCAAGGGCCCTCTCTTTTCGGGTAAAGCCGGTTTTTATCCCCCGATTTGCATCATCGTCACTTCCGGTAAAAAAACCCTAAATGAACTTGGAGCAGTGCCAATTCAGGCGTCAAGAAGGGCACTGAAGCATTCTAACCATTGGAGACGCAGCACAGCTGTTCCGCACTTTCTGCCAATCTAAAAAGTGATCTTTTTTATTTCGTACCCGGAAGTGTACTTTGACGTGTACGTGATTTCTTAGCGCCGATTTTCAAAAAACATAAAACCTGAAAACACAGGGCCATAAAAGTGCAGCTGCGGTACGGACAAAACAAGAACACCTACATTGTATATTAAAGGTGTCCAATCAGCTTTAAAGTACCGTGGTCAGTACAAAAAGTTCTTATATTCCAGAATATTACGCACAGCACGGCAGCCTGAACTATCGCATTAATAAGCAAGGTGTCACATGCTTGAGAAGCAGGAGCCGTACGAGGAGGACCTCGGTAGACGCATCATTCATCTGCACATTGACACCACTAGAGCTATTATCATTAAATATTGCTGCCATTCTACTACATGCTCTCATTTTAATGCGTTAGCATTGGGAGAGTCAAAATAGAAAAAGCTGTGTGTGTGTGTGTGTGTGTGTGTGTGTCTGCGTATGAGATGATGAAGCCTCACCGAGACAGAAGTATAAGTGGACATGTAAAGGGTATATAAGAGGGTAAATGTAAATGGAAGTAGTTGAAGGTAATTAAAAGTAAGAGCAATTAAAAGTAATTAATGAAATTAAGGGCACTGAAAGCAACAAAAGTTGAGTTTCAAGATTTTGATTTTTCAAGATAACGATCAAGATAACGAATTTAAGATTTGCAAATAAGACAAAGATTAAGTGAAATGAAAGATTACCGAAGGTAACCGCGAGTTACAGGAGGTAATTAAGTGTAATTAAAGGTAATTAACGCCAATTAAAGAAAAGTGACAGTAATTAAAGGGTAATTCAAAGTAATTGAGGCTAATTAAATGGTCAATGGTCAGAAGTCAAGTATCGACTGGAGGTGGACAACCAGAAGTCAGGGGAGACCGGAAATCTAGATCCGGAACTCCAGGCGGACCGGAAGTTGATACCGGAAGTCAAGTATACACGGGAAGTGGACACGCGGAAGTCGGATTTAGACCGGAAGTGGGTATCCAGAGCCAAGTATAGACCGCAAGAGGCGCTTCACGCTAACGCATTTCTCTCGCATTTTCCGCTAAATCACCACTAAATTTTTAGTTCTACTACTCAATCTCAAAGCTATGGGGCTAGGGAGGAAAGCTTGGAGCAGGCTTCGCTGAGCACTATAGCTACATCGCGGTAACCCGAGAAAGAAGAGATCTATGAAAAAATCCAGACTGATCTTGGTATGGCAAGCATGTGGTCAGCCTGCTGCACGCTGCCTATTTGTTCCTCGCTAGTATGGGGTATATGGTGTACGATCCCGTTATGTAGGGTCTGACTTTTTCGGGCACAGTGCCTATCCAGGACTCGGGGGTGGGTAAGAAGTTGGGTGTTACTCTTAGATCTGGAATTCGTGGTGGAATCGGGTGCAACTGATACATTCGTGTGCTATCTGGCAAGCGACTCGCAGTTTAAGTGCATATATTAGTCTAACATGCGCACCTTGCGATTTATAGTAACATCGCTACTTGTTCTTGCATCGACAACAACTTTATTTCACGATAATGAATGGGGAATTTCATCGTCAGGGGCAACACTCTACACCATTGCTGGTGATGACGTGAGGGATGAAATAATGTTCTTCGCATAGTTTACTATTGCAGTGACTCGGCGTCGGAAACTTGGCGCCCCCATCGCCCGGCAGCAGCCGCAGTAGCCCCCTCCTGCACTCACGGTTGGGCCGCCGCAGGAGGGAGACCCCCCCCCCCCCCGTATAGCTGTGCGTGGCTTTCCCGTGTCTGGGGAAAGGGGGATCCTGGCAGTTGAGTGGACTCGGAGGTTGGTTTGGACCCTTCGGGGCCCCTCCGGGAAAACAACACACTGCTTTGGCCCCTGCTTCCCATAGACGGGTGGTCCTGGAAGGCCCGGCCAGAATTATTCAGTTAGTCGCCATCTCACTTTTCATTGCTTTCTCTTTATCTTCTCTCCTCCCTTCTCCCTTATTCTCTCCACCTTCTTTGGTGGCAAGGGTCAACCTTGGGCAGTTCTTTTCACTCTCCAGAAAGCTGCACTTGGGTATCATGCAGAGGTACCTGCTACTGCGTTGTGTGCGGTCCCCTGGTTGGGCTCTGTGGTGGCCGGCAGGACGTCTGCACCGAATGTCATTCATTATTTCCTATGGACACGATCACCTAAAAAAAACCCCGATCGGCGCCCGAAGAGGAGCCGCACCGAAGAACGAACATTGAATTTCTCTGACCTAAGTTGTCCGGAACCATGGTTTGCCAAGTTCCTGATTCTTCACTCAGATAACGAGACTAAACAACTATGTAAATCATCTCCTTTTCTTGTTGCTAGGGCACTCGAACACGTAATAAGAAAGTCGTTTCATGCTAGGAAACTGATCTCAGGAGACATTCAGGTAGAGGTCAATAGTAAACAACAAAGTACAGCACAGCAATCTCTAAAAAACATCGGGGATATACATGTTTCAGTTACAACCCACCGAACACTGAACACCGTTAAGGGAGTCATTTCCGAAGAAGAGTTAATCAAGTGCAGCGAAACTGAAATCGAATAGAGCTTGAAAGAGCGAGGCGTCGTCTCTGCCAAACGTATAATTATGCGGAGAGATGGCACAGAGATCCCGACAAAGCATATCATCCTGTCGTTTAAGCTGCACACACTTCCTTCTACTATCAAAGCCGGTTATGCCAATTGCCATGTCAGGCCATTTATTCCAAACCCTCGTCGCTGTTTCAAATGCCAGTGGTTTGGGCACAGCTCCCAAGTATGTCGAGGACAGTTGGTGTGTCCCAGATGTGCTGGCAAAGAACATACTCCTGAGTCGTGCACAAAAGCTTCCACTGTGCTAACTGTGAGGGGGGGCACCCTGTCTATTCTCGGTCCTGCCCACGATGGAAAGAAGAAAAAGAAATATTGAGAAATAAAAACGAAACAGAACTTAAACTACAAAGCAGCACGAGCACAGCTCGAGTTCAGAAAGAAAGGAAGTTTTTCCGATGTGGTGCGTAGGGGAGTGGCGCCACCGAGGAAGTCCGTGGAGACACACACTTGTTTTTCGGGTTCTGAGTCCCCACTCTACACTCCCCAACCTGAGAAGGCTGGAGACACTCCGGTGTCTTCTGCCGTGACGGAGGCCAGCGGTTCAACTGGCCACAAAGAAACAGCCACGGCCTGCTCTAAGGTCGATGGCACACAGTCAGTTTGGGACGGGGTCGTAAAAGCCCCTTCCCAAAAAGGCACCCAAAGTATGGAGGTCGACGATGGCGACTGCATGTCGCAGAAGTCATCGTCGAGCCTCCCCAGCATTCATTCACAAGGAAAGGAAAAACGAGAAGAAGGACGAGGAAGGGGTTTCAAAGGGAATGACCAACAGAAACAACCCCCGCGAAGAGTCCATCCCCCCTAAATGGTACAAGTCTTTTCTAGTCGGTGTCACCAAGTGCTGCGCTTTCTTTTCCTCCTTTTTAGTGTGACCGTTATGAACCACTTCCTCCAGTGGAACTGCCGTGGTTTACTTTCTAACTTAGCTATGTCTTCGACAAGTACAATGCAGCATGTTTCTGCCTCCAAGAAACATATTTAAGCACACACACACCAAATCCAATTCGTAGACACAATGTATTTCGAAGAGATCGAACCGACGCCACTCGCGCATCTGGCGGTGTGGCTGTCGTCACACGAGGTCCCGTCCAAAGAAGTCCGTTTGGTTACAGACTTGGAAGCCGTAGCTGTGCAGATGTGTCTGGACAGAGTTGTCACCATCTGCTCGGTCTATTTGCCACCATCAAGAAGTTTTGCACAGAGGGATATAGAACACTTACTCAGCCAACTTCCAACTCCTTTTATACTCTTAGGCGACTTTAATCCCCACAATCCGCCTTGGGGCAGTGCAAGAACCGACGGCCGAGGGAAAATGTTGGAAAGGGTCAATGTTATCAACCTCCATCTGTCTTTTAAATACATTAGCACCGACGTACGTCCATTGTTCGAGTCAGTCTTTTCCGGTCTTAGATTTATCGCTTTGCAGTCCATCTCTATATCAAGATATAGAATGGAGCCTGGAAGAAAACCCACTTGGGAGTGATCACTTTCCAGTGGTCCTGAAATATATCTCTGCAGTCAATAGTCTGATAGCATGCCCTCCTAGATGGAACCTCCAACATGCTGACTGGAATGCTTTCTCTAAAAAATGTGACCTGTCGTTAATCCCTGTGGAGAGGATGACGATTGAAGAGGCCAACAATTACCAACGTCATCCTCGATGCAGCAACACAATCCATTCCCCAGACTTCCGGTCGTCTACCGAAACGACCCAAGCCATGGTGGAACAGCGAGTGCAATGAAACTCGTAAACTTCAAAATCGTGCGTGGGGTACATTTCGAAGGTACCCCACATCACAAAATCTTCTTTTGTTTAAAAAGGCGAGATCCAAGGCCAGATGGACGCGGAAACAAGCAAAGCGGTCATCTTGGAACAACTTCGTGTCTTCCCTATCTCACAGTACCCCATCCAAAGTGGTGTGGGACAAACTTCGCAAAATCAGAGGAGAACACCGCAGTTATACAATCCCTCTCTTAGAAGTCAACGGGCAGGTGTGCGGAAGCCTACAAGAACAGGCGTATGCGCTCGGACAACATTTTGAACGCATCTCTGATTCATCCCATTACAATCCCGAATTTTTCAGAGTAAAAACAAACGCTGAGAAACGGAAAATTCCAATAAGTGGTGGTGATGAGTACGTATACTATCAGCCGTTCACGGTGGTGGAGCTTCAGCGATATCTGTTTGCTGCTAAAGCCACTGCCCCGGGCCCAGACAGGGTAACCTACTCTATGCTGTGCCACTTGTCTGATGACTCAAAAAAAATGGTTGCTCCTTTTCTTTAACCGCATTTGGGCAGAGGGAACATTACCATTATTATGGAAGACTGCGACTGTCATTCCCCTTCTCAAGCCAAGAAAGGAAGCATCGAATCCAGCCAGTTACAGACCTATCGCCCTTACGAGTTGTATTGGGAAGACGTTTGAGCGAATTGTCAATACTTCTGTTATATATACAGAATCCTTGAGCTCCATTAATGCAATCTGTAATCAGCACGTAACAAAAAACTTTCTTGTGCAGCGAGCGAGATCTTTAGCCAGTTTGATAAGAACGAAGGGCTACGCTCTTATCCTATGCTGGGTGCCCAGCCACATAGGCATCAAAGGAAATGAGTCAGCAGATCAAGCAGCTGCAGCTGCTCTCCAAAATGACATCACACCTTTTGATATGTCCGTGCAAGACATGAGATCGGCACTCAAGAAATCACTGCACAGAATGTGGCAAGTATTTTGGAACACGCAAACAAATAACAAGCTCAACTTAATTAAACCTCACATTCAGGATACAGGAGACCAGCTGGAAAGCCGCCTGTTGTGCACTTTACGAGCGAGGTTACGTATAGGCCATACGTACCTTACACACGGGTTCTTACTTCGGGGAGAAGAGTCACCTCGGTGTGCGCACTGTGGTCAGCTCCTTTCTGTTGTACACATACTCATCACATGCACACATCATGAAATCCATCGCCAACATCATTTCAAGGTATTTTATAAATACTTCTTACCTCTTCACCCAGCCCTATTGCTTGGTGAAGAGGCTCTCGTCCCTTTTACAAGCGTCTTTGATTTCCTGAGAGACGTTGGCGTTATTAGCCTTTTGTAGTCGAAGAGTAATGTTTTACACGTATACACTCATCTTTTATTAGTCATCGTGTTTACTCTTAAATAACCGTAACATCACCACTGTCTCAATCATACCACAGTTTATGGCGCATTATGATCTTTGTTGTCAGTGCGCCATTAAACTTCCAATCATCATCAACTATTGCAGTGAAATAGCAGACGTAAACACCCATAAACCCCCAATTATTATTATTGTTGTAAATAATACGTGCAGAGGCAACATGACCTTGAGTCTGAGGGCGATGACGACGGAGGACGGACGAAGGAACACACACTTCGCCCAATAGAGTTAATATAGGAGGACTCTAGAGAACGGACTTAGCGCGCCGTGAATGAGATTCTGCTATCCCCGAGTGGTGACCGACCGGGCGCAGTCATCCGCTGGTCATGGACTGTGTTAGTGGAAGACTTTCTGACCCCAAACTACAGCCGAGGTGCTCCATTTGTTACCAACCCTGTGTGGTCACGCGGGATAACCACTGATCTCGATTGTAAAAGGCTGGATCGCGGATAGGGAGCGCGAGCGTGAAGAAACCGGCCGCCATCTTACTGTACCCACAACAGTCGCCGCAGCGATCATGGCAACTTCTTGCAATTACGGTCGTACCAACCGTACTAGCAAGGTTACAGGGCCTAAATTTATACAGGTGAGTCACTCTTTATCGAGGAATAAATAGGCGTCCATTCTGTATATTTAGTTGACCATTATGAAGTGTTTTTTGCCCAAAACGAGCACTGGATGCAGGTTGCTTGATCGCTCTTCCGACGTTCAATCGAGCACACTTGCATTTTACCCGGCGGCAAATACAGTTTGAGTGCATAATATGCTTGAAAGAACACCTTACACTACACAGGTAGTGTTGTCATCAATATACGTGGAGCACTCGAGCGCTTTTTTGCATGCATTGCTAGCATGGTACACCGTGTTCTCTGCGGAAGCAAGTGCCACATTCATTTCTTTGAATTACCTTCACGCACAAGTTCGGTATTACGTCATAATGAGACCACGATTGTCACCTTTTTTCATGTATTGGTATTGTTTTGTGCCCTGGTTTGATTTGTGACAAAGAATCCTACGTAACGGTGGTGTGGCGCGACTTGAATAACGCCTTTGTGTCTGAGCTGTATCGTCAGCTTGTTACGATAGTAATAATTTGTAGCGTGTCGTGCTATTTGTAGCAGTTTTTAAGGCAAAAGTGGTCTCTCAATACAGGTTTTGTCATGAGGGCTACCCAGTGAATAATCTGTGCAGTGTGATACGACTGGGTGTACAGGTAAGTATCACGTTCCTCATCCACTGGTTTCTACTTTACAGGAAGGAACAACCTCAGTGCGCGCACTGTGGTTAGCCTCTCTCAGTTTTGCATATTTTCTTACATGTTCACATCAGAAACACACCTTACACTTTAGGCTCCTTCACCCAGCAATATAATAATTAGAGATTATAATTCTTTTTAGAAGAGTTCCCCATATTCTTTTTAGAATGGTTTTTAATCTTTTTAATTTTTAGAAGATACAGGGATTGTAAACCATGTTTTAAACTGATGTTTTAACATTTGTCCAATGCATTTATTAAACAACATATTCATTTTTAACTGGTTGCACCCAAACCAATGTTCTGATGTATTATTTCCTTTGTTGTCGATTCACCATAAAAATTGGAATAATCATCATCAATGCAGGTTACTTCACAGCTGTCTCGACATACTCGAGAAATGGTTGCAGAACCTGCGTAATGCCACTTTGACTACCACAGCACCTCCAGAAAGTAAAGGCATATGTGTCACATGGGATTTTTAAAGGCATTCACAGTATATAATACCGTGTATGAACTGTTGTAGATCCGAAGCAGCCTCTACAGTACACCCTCAGTAATTAAAATTTGTCAGGGAACTGTGATAATTATTTCAGTTACTAGGCATGCACATATACGCTATAAGAAAATTATTTATTGAGAATGCACTTCTCTGGCTACTCATGTTGTTTACATCTACTGTTGATCACATTCATTTATCACATATTATATTCCTATATGTTATTATTATATTATCACATATTCGATCACATTAAATTTAAAATTTAGCATATATGAGAAAATATCAGGAGGGAAGTTGCTATTCATTGCTCATTCCAACCTAAAATTGAGTGCTATAAATTTAGAGAGCGTACCTGACCATTGTCATTCCTAAAATATATATTGCCATTGTAGCAAGGTCACAAAACAATAAATGTAGTCTTTTGCGACCTCCCTGCACGTTCATTGTATCCTAAAACGCATAAGTGCAAGAAATAAATCTTGAACTTCAATAAACTTGATGTTTATTGAAGTATATATAAGTATTGATGCTTATCTTTATATACACTGTAGAGAGACAACTCTGTAGAAAACTCTTTATATACATTGTAGAGTCTGACAACTCTGTAGCAAACTCTTTATATACGCTGTAGAGTCTGACAACTCTGTAGCAAACTCTTTATATACACTGTAGAGTCTGACAACCCTGTAGAAAACTCTTTATATACACTGTACAGTCTGACAACTCTGTAGCAAACTGATACTAGACACTCGATGACAGTTTGAAGGTGGTTCATCAGTATGAGAAGGCCAAGGGAAGGGACATGGGTAAAAGGCACTTCGAGAATCAAAGGGAGGCCTCCTCTAAGCTTACCCGACGGCGGAGTGGGAATACGGCAGAAGGAGAGCGCCTCTTGAGGGCGTATTAGGTTCTAGATTTTTTCTGCAGACGGAACGAGAATTCGACGTTGTTAATTTTGTACTAGGTAGCCGAGCAGTACTGCGTTTTTGTTTTTTTAGCTGCACTCAGCCTAGGTTCCCCGACGAAGTGAAAACCAACAACACGTTGTCTGAAGTGAGATTCGGGAGTACATACTTTGTATAACGTGGATTACTGCAACGGCGAAAACTCCAGCGGGTCCTTAAACGTCAGAGACAACGTCGTACTAGGCAGCATCGGAAGTTCTCTTCTCCTTAAAACCAAATGATCATCGACGGGTAGTATTTCCTTCCGACTTCGTGCAGCCACACTCATCGTCGTTCCACATCGTTTTTTTTTTCTTGCCTTCTCGGACTTTTTCCCGTACTCTGACCTGTGGCTGCACTTGTCCGCGGAGTACATGCATCTTGAACATTAGTTTCCGACTAGCAGGATGTAGATAATGTCGCTGACGTAACGGTACCCAAAACAACAGCCTATCAGCAAACTCTTAAGCTTGGAAGGTACATGGCGGCGGGTGCACGAACAAAAAAGAGCTACAAGACCAGATTCGACCAATAGACATTACAGCGACTAAGGGGAACGGGTAGCGGTAATCTGAAACTTTTCCATCTAGTGATCTACAATCGCTGCCTACAATCTGCAACTCCTAGTCCCAGTTTCACGAACGCTGGTTAACATTTGATCCGAGAGCAACGGTAACTTAACTTGAGCTTAACGCTAAAGAGAGTTATTGTCACGTCACAAACTAACGCTTGTAAGAAACTGAGTGCTAACTTCAAGATTTAGGAACCCTCGATCATGGTTCAAAGTTAACCAGCCTTGGTGAAACCGGGCCCTAGCTTCTCCTTTTTGATCACTTTGGCGCAATATTGGAGATTTTTATGTCAGTATGGGGCAGGAAATCGGAACAGGAGTGGAACCACTGCGAAAGATTTCGGAACTGTTGTCGACGACTTAAACGTAACTTGCAACTATGTAAAGTTTAGGGATGTCACCCGGGACCATCTACGTACAGTAGTAGGGATCCTCGATCGCGAGCTGTCAGAGAAGCTGCAGCTGCTCCATACCTGAACTTCTACAAAGAGTTGATCACGTACCGTCAGCAAGCTCACGATAGTCTGGTTCCCGAAAAGGGTGGGAATACCGACCGCTTTACTCAACACGCAATCAGTAATAAATCAACATCGGAAAAAACATTGACAAATGAACTCAGCGAATTCACCGGACTAAAAGCGCTTGCGCGGGTGCTTGCGCCACGGATTCATAACCAAGGCAACACTGTGCAGAAGAAACCGTCATCCGGTCATCCAGAACACCAAAAAGAATATTTTGTATTGCAATGCACATCATCCTTAACACCTCTCTTAACACCAGCTCTCCCTCGTAGCGTAGGTGCCGCTGGTGTAGCCTATGATGTGGTTTGTAAGTCAATATTCGTATATACAGGGTGTTTCACAAAAATCCCCCGGCTGAAGAATTCGAAAACGCCGCCACCTATCGGGAAACTTTCTTTTTCTCTTAGCATCCTTGATGCGCCGGCCACGATCTCGGCGTTCAGTTTCTCAATGGCATGCGCTCGTTAATTATGTAAACATCCTGACTTTTTTGTTTTACTATGCCGCGCTTTGGTACCTGTGAAGTAGCAATGGTCACTCTGAGACAGTGTTAAACAACTAAAAAATAGCTTCGACTTTTAGTAATTTTTTCGAGTAATTAACTGATTGCGGTTTACAAATTTCTTGCGCGGAGCAAAGCAGGAATGCGCTGTTTCACTACACTATCCTTCGCTGAAATTCGTTTTCGTCCGCTTGCACTCGTGCCGGGAGAGCCTCCAGATAAGGAACAGCCGCGAGTGAGGGTTTGATATGGCTTCCTGTTTCCTAGTAAACGCGAAAACAGGAGTGCGGTCATGTCATTCAATGGGCCAGATAGCCTACGCGTTCCCAAGGTACAAAACATAAACATGGCATAATCACATTAAGAAATTTTTTGGTCGTCACATTGGACATTTGAAGTATGTGTAGAATGTGTTGGGTCATGCCTTCCTGAATTTATTGGCTGGGCCACAAATGTTCTGCAACATTCCTTACAGTGACGGCATGCGACTTACTCTGGATACTTCTCAGCAAGTAAGTCTGGGATCCTTCATTTTTTATGTGGCAGTGCAGCTTTCTTAGGGTGTTTCTTGCAGGGTGGCCCATTAGCCTTTCTCACAGGCTTTCTTGCGGGCCTCGAGGCCTGTAACAAATCCATTGAGAAAGCCTCACAGGCCACCCTGTAAGAAATCCTGTAGGAAAGCCTCCCTGGAATCCTACAGGATCCCTGTAAGAAACTCTGAGAGAAATTTTGTAAGATTTAGTCTCATAACCTCATAGAAATTTCTTCAGCGGTCTGAGAGATTTCTTTTGTAAGATTTTCGGAAGTATTTTTCAATAGGGATATGTTTACAATTTGATCGTGCACTCCCAGTCGAGGACAGCTATTTCGCTCTACTTGGAGCTCGTCACCCGGGCGCAGGAGAGTGACACTGGCTATACTTCACTGGCTTTGCAAGTTTTGCTTAATAAGGCTGAAACAGCTGTCCAGTACTGGCGTGGCGACGTTTGAGCACTTACAAACATATGCCATGCGTGCAGCCAAAGAGCTCTGGCTATTTTTTTCACAATATACTTCACTGGCTTTGCACTGGGCTTTAAGTGGTGAGTTAGCTCACCCTGATGGGAGGAATCACGTGCTACGTAACCTTCTGGCGACATCTGCGCAAACGTTGACTGCCTACGTACTGCTGACGATGACCCAATAAGGCCGAAACAGCTGTCCAGTACTGGCGTGGCGACCTTTGACCATTTACAAACATATGCCATGCGTGCAGCCGGCTCTGGCTATTTTTTTCACAATATACTTCACTGGCTTTGCACTGGGCTATAAGTGGTAGTTAGCTCACCCTGATGGGAGGAATCACGTGCTACGTAACTTTCTGGCGACATCAGCGCAAACGTTGACTGCCTGCGTTGTGCTGACGATGGTTTAATAAGGCCGAAACAGCTGTCCAGTACTGGCGTGGCGACGTTTGAGCACTTACAAACATATGCCATGCGACCAGCCAAATAGCTCTGGCTATTTTTTTCACTGATATACTACACTGGCTTTGCACTGGGCTTTAAGTGATGAGTTAGCTCACTCTGATGGGAGGAATCACGTGCTACGTAACCTTCTGGCGACATCTGCGCAAACGTTGACCTGCGTACTGCTGACGATAGCCCAATAAGGCCGAAACAGCTCTCCAGTACTGGCGTGGCGACCTTTGACCACTTACAAACATATGTCATGCGTGCAGCCAAAGAGCTCTGGCTATTTTTTTCACAATATACTTCACTGGCTTTGCACTGGGCTTTAAGTGGTGAGTTAGCTCACCCTGACGGGATGAATCACGTGCTACGTAACCTTCAGCCAATATCTGCGCAAACGTTGACTGCCTGCGTACTGCTGACGATGGCCCAATAAGGCCGAAACAGCTGTCCAGTACTGGCGTGGCGACCTTTGACCACTTACGAACATATGCCATGCGTGCAGCCAAACAGCTCTGGCTATTTTTTTTTTTTTCACAATATACTTCACTGGCTTTCACTGGGCTTTAAGTTGTAGTTCGCTCACGCAGACTGGAGGAATCACGTGCTACAAACCTTCTGGCGACATATGCGCCAACGTTGACTGCCTGCGTACTGCTGACGATGACCCAATAAGTCCAAAACAGCTGTCCAGTACTGGCGTCGCGACGTTTGAGCACTTACAAACATATGCCATGCGTGCAGCCAAAGAGCTCTGGCTATTTTTTTTTTCACAATATACTTCAATGGCTTTGCACTGGGCTATAAGTGGTAGTTACCTCACGCTGACGGGAGGAATCACGTGCTACAAACCTTCTGGCGCCATATGCGCCAACGTTGACGACCTGCGTACTGCTGACGATGGCCCAATAAGCCGAAACAGCTGTCCGGTACTGGCGTGGCGACGTTTGAGCACTTACAAACATATGCCATGCGAGCAGCCAAAGAGCTCTGGCTATTTTTTCACTAACATACTACACTGGCTTTGCACTGGGCTTTAAGTGATGCGTTAGCTCACCCTGATGGGAGGAATCACGTGCTACGTAACCTTATGGCGACATCTGCGCACACGTTGATTGCCTGCGTACTGCTGACGGTGGCCCGATAAGGCCAAAACAGCTGTCCAGTACCGGCGTGGCGACGTTTCAGCACTTACAAACATATGCCATGCGTGCAGCCAAAGAGCTCTGGCTATCGTTTTCACAATATACTTCACTGGCTTTGCACTGAGCTATAAGTGGTAGTTAGCTCACGCTGACGGGAGGAATCACGTGCTACAAACCTTCTGGCGCCATATGCGCCTACGTGGACTACCTGCGTACTGCTGACGATGGCCCAATAAGGCCGAAACAGCTCTCCAGTACTGGCGTGGCGACGTTTGAGCACTTACAAACATATGCCATGCGAGCAGCCAAAGAGCTCTGGCTATTTTTTTCACTGATATACTACACTGGCTTTGCACTGGGCTTTAAGTGGCGAGTTAGCTCACCCTGATGGGAGGAATCATGTGCTACGTAACCCTCTGGCGACATCTGCGCAAACGTTGACTGCCTGCGTACTGCTGACGATGGCCCAATAAGGCCGAAACAGCTCTCCAGTACTGGCGTGGCGACGTTTGAGCATTTGCAAACATATGCCCTGCGTGCAGCGAAAGAGTTCTGGCTATTTTTTCACAATATACTTCACTGGCTTTGCACTGGGCTTTAAGTGGTGAGTTTGCTCACCCTGACGGGAGGAAACACGTGCTACGTAACTTTCTGGCGACATCTGCGTAAACTTTGACTGCCTGCGTAGTGCTGACGATGGCTTAATAAGGCCGAAATAGCTGTCCAGTACTGGCGTGGCGACTTTTGAGCACTTACAAACATATGCCATGCGTGCAGCCAAAGAGATCTGGCTATTTTTTTTTACAATATACTTCACTGGCTTTGCACTGGGCTTTAAGTGGTGAGTTAGCTCACCCTGACGGGAGGCATCACGTGCTACGTAACCTTCTGGCGACATCTGCGCAAACGTTGACTGCCTGCGTACTGCTCACGATGGCCCAATAAGGCCGAAACAGCTGTCCAGTACTGGCGTGGCGACCTTTGACCACTTACGAACATATGCCATGCGTGCAGCCAAACAGCTCTGGCTATTTTTTTTTCACAATATACTTCACTGGCTTTCACTGGGATTTAAGTTGTAGTTCGCTCACGCAGACTGGAGGAATCACGTGCTACAAACCTTCTGGCGACATATGCGCCAACGTTGACTGCCTGCGTACTGCTGACGATGACCCAATAAGTCCAAAACAGCTGTCCAGTACTGGCGTCGCGACGTTTGAGCACTTACAAACATATGCCATGCGTGCAGCCAAAGAGCTCTGGCTATTTTTTTTTTCACAATATACTTCAATGGCTTTGCACTGGGCTATAAGTGGTAGTTACCTCACGCTGACGGGAGGAATCACGTGCTACAAACCTTCTGGCGCCATATGCGCCAACGTTGACGACCTGCGTACTGCTGACGATGGCCCAATAAGCCGAAACAGCTGTCCGGTACTGGCGTGGCGACGTTTGAGCACTTACAAACATATGCCATGCGAGCAGCCAAAGAGCTCTGGCTATTTTTTCACTAATATACTACACTGGCTTTGCACTGGGCTTTAAGTGATGCGTTAGCTCACCCTGATGGGAGGAATCACGTGCTACGTAACCTTATGGCGACATCTGCGCACACGTTGATTGCCTGCGTACTGCTGACGGTGGCCCGATAAGGCCAAAACAGCTGTCCAGTACCGGCGTGGCGACGTTTCAGCACTTACAAACATATGCCATGCGTGCAGCCAAAGAGCTCTGGCTATCGTTTTCACAATATACTTCACTGGCTTTGCACTGAGCTATAAGTGGTAGTTAGCTCACGCTGACGGGAGGAATCACGTGCTACAAACCTTCTGGCGCCATATGCGCCTACGTGGACTGCCTGCGTACTGCTGACGATGGCCCAATAAGGCCGAAACAGCTCTCCAGTACTGGCGTGGCGACGTTTGAGCATTTGCAAACATATGCCCTGCGTGCAGCGAAAGAGTTCTGGCTATTTTTTCACAATATACTTCACTGGCTTTGCACTGGGCTTTAAGTGGTGAGTTTGCTCACCCTGACGGGAGGAAACACGTGCTACGTAACTTTCTGGCGACATCTGCGTAAACTTTGACTGCCTGCGTAGTGCTGACGATGGCTTAATAAGGCCGAAATAGCTGTCCAGTACTGGCGTGGCGACTTTTGAGCACTTACAAACATATGCCATGCGTGCAGCCAAAGAGATCTGGCTATTTTTTTTTACAATATACTTCACTGGCTTTGCACTGGGCTTTAAGTGGTGAGTTAGCTCACCCTGACGGGAGGAATCACGTGCTACGTAACCTTCTGGCGACATCTGCGCAAACGTTGACTGCCTGCGTACTGCTCACGATGGCCCAATAAGGCCGAAACAGCTGTCCAGTACTGGCGTGGCGACCTTTGACCACTTACAAACATATGCCATGCGTGTAGCCAAAGAGCTCTGGCTATTTTTTTCACAATATACTTCACTGGCTTTGCACTGGGCTTTAAGTGGTAGTTAGCTCACGCTGACGAGGGAAATCACGTGCTACATAACCTTCTGGCGACATATGCGTCAACGTCGACTGCCTGCGTACAGCTCACGATGGCCCAATAAGGCCGAGAACGCTGTCCAGTACTGGCGTGGCAACGTTTGAGCACTTACAAGCATATGGCATGCGACCAGTCAAAGAGCTCTGGCTATTTTTTCACTAATATACTACACTGGCTTTGCACTGGGCTTTAAGTGGTGAGTTAGATCACCCTGACGGGAGGAATCACGTGCTACGTAACCTTCTGGCGACATCTGCGCAAACGTGGACTGCCTGCGTACTGCTGACGATGGCCCAATAAGGCCGAAACAGCTATCCAGTACTGGCGTGGCGACCTTTGACCACTTACAAACATATGCCATGCGTGCAGCCAAAGAGCTCTGGCTATTTTTTCACAATATACTTCACTGGCTTTGCACTGGGCTTTAAGTGGTGAGTTAGCTCACCCTGACGGGAGGAATCACGTGCTACGTAACCTTCTGGCGACATCTGCGCAAACGTGGACTGCCTGCGTACTGCTGACGATGGCCCAATAAGGCCGAAACAGCTGTCCAGTACTGGCGTGGCGACCTTTGACCACTTACAAACATATGCCATGCGTGCAGCCAAAGAGCTCTGGCTATTTTTTTCACAATATACTTCACTGGCTTTGCACTGGGCTTTAAGTACTTATCACTTATCGGCCCGTCTTGACCACCATCACAAGCTTAAGACGACATTTGGCATGACAGATTATTTCTATAATTCCCCTCTTCAGACGGGCATCCGTGATTGGAATTCTTTGCCTGAAGAGGTTGTCATGAATAATAACATTGATACTTTTAGTAGGGCCTGTGAGAGATTGTACTTAGAGTAGGTAATAGCTTTATGGTTGTACTTTCTTGTGATTGTCGTGTTTTTTTATATGTATCCTTTTCCTATTGTTTCCCCCTTATGTAATGCCATAGCAATGGCACTTAAGGTATATAAATAAATAAATAAATAAAAATAAGTGGTAGTTAGCTCACCCTGCTGGGAGGAATCACGTGCTACGTAACCTTCTGGCGACATCTGCGCAAACGTTGACTGCCTGCGTACTGCTGACGATAGCCCAATAGGCCGAAACAGCTCTCCAGTACTGGCGTGGCGACCTTTGACCACTTACAAACATATGCCATGCGTGCAGCCAAAGAGCTCTGGCTATTTTTTTCACAATATACTTCACTGGCTTTGCACTGGGCTTTAAGTTGTAGTTCGCTCACGCAGACTGGAGGAATCACGTGCTAGAAACCTTCTGGCTACATATGCGCCAACGTTGACTGCCTGCGTACTGCTGACGATGGCCCAATAAGGCCAAAACAGCTGTCCAGTACTGTCGTCGCGACGTTTGAGCACTTACAAACATATGCCATGCGTGCAGCCAAAGAGCTCTGGCTATTTTTTCACAATATACTTCACTGGCTTTGCACTGGGCTATAAGTGGTAGTTAGCTCACGCTGACGGGAGGAATCACGTGCTACAAACCTTTTGACGCCATATGCGCCAACGTTGACTACCTGCGTACTGCTGACGACGGCCCAATAAGGCCGAAACAGCTCTCCAGTACTGGCGTGGCGACGTTTGAGCATTTGCAAACATATGCCCTGCGTGCAGCCAAAGAGTTCTGGCTATTTTTTCACAATATGCTTCACTAGCTTTGCACTGGGCTTTAAGTGGTAGTTAGCTCACGCTGACGGGAGGAATCACGTGCTACAAACCTTCTGGCGCCATATGCGCCAACGTTGACTACCTGCGTACTGCTGACGATGGCCCAATAAGCCGAAACAGCTGTCCAGTACTAGCGTGGCGGCGTTTGAGCACTTACAAACATATGCCATGCGAGCAGCCAAAGAGCTCTGGCTATTTTTTCACTAACATACTACACTGGCTTTGCACCGAGCTTTAAGTGGTGGGTTAGCTCACCCATATGGGAGGAATCACGTGCTACATTACCTTCTGTCGACACATGCACCAACGTTGACTGCCTGCGTACTGGTGACGATGGCCCAATAAGGCCGAAACAGCTGTCCAGTACTGGTGTGGCGACGTTTTAAAACTTCCAAACATATGCCATGCGTGCAGCCAAAGAGTTCTGGCTATTTTTTTACAATATACTTCACTGCCTTTGCACTGGGCTTTAAGTGGTAGTTAGCTCACGCTGACGGGAGGAATCACGTGCTACGTAACCTTCTGGCGACATATGCGCCAACGTTGACTGCCTGCGTACTGCTCACGATGGCCCAATAAGGCCGAAACAGCTGTCCAGTACTGGCGTTGCGACGTTTGAGCACTTCCAAACATATGCCATGCGTGCAGCCAAAGAGTTCTGGCTATTTTTTCACAATATACTTCACTGGCTTTGCACTGGGCTTTAAGTGGTAGTTAGCTCACGCTGACGGGAGGAATCACGTGCTACATAACCTTCTGGCGACATATGCGCCAACGTTGACTGCCTGCGTACTGCTCACGATGGCCCAATAAGGCCGAAACAGCTGTCCAGTACTGCCGTGGCGACGTTTGAGCACTTCCAAACATACGCCATGCGTGCAGCCAAAGAGTTCTGGCTATTTTTTCACAATATACTTCACTGGCTTTGCACTGGGCTTTAAGTGGTAGTTAGCTCACGCTGACGGGAGGAATCACGTGCTACATAACCTTCTGGCGACATATGCGCCAACGTTGACTGCCTGCGTACTGCTCACGATGGCCCAATAAGGCCGAAACAGCTCTCCAGTACTGGCGTGGCGACGTTTCAGCACTTCCAAACATATGCCATGCGTGCAGCCAACGAGTTCTGGCTATTTTTTCACAATATACTTCACTGGCTTTGCACTGGGCTTTAAGTGGTAGTTAGCTCACGCTGACGGGAGGAATCACGTGCTACAAACCTTCTGGCGACATATGCGCCAACGTTGACTGCCTGCGTACTGCTCACGATGGCCCAATAAGGCCGAAACAGCTCTCCAGTACTGGCGTGGCGACGTTTGAGCACTTCCAAACATATGCCATGCGTGCAGCCAAAGAGTTCTGGCTACTTTTTCACAATATACTTCACTGGCTTTGCACTGGGCGTTAAGTGGTAGTTAGCTCACGCTGACGGGAGGAATCACGTGCTACATAACCTTCTGGCGACATATGCGCCAACGTTGACTGCCTGCGTACTGCTCACGATGGCCCAATAAGGCCGAAACAGCTGTCCAGTACTGGCGTGGCGACGTTTGAGCACTTCCAAACATATGCCATGCGTGCAGCCAAGGAGTTCTGGCTATTTTTTTACAATATACTTCACTGCCTTTGCACTGGGCTTTAAGTGGTAGTTAGCTCACGCTGACGGGAGGAATCACGTGCTACAAACCTTCTGGCGACATATGCGCCAACGTTGACTGCCTGCGTACTGCTCACGATGGCCCAATAAGGCCGAAACAGCTCTCCAGTACTGGCGTGGCGACGTTTGAGCACTTCCAAACATATGCCATGCGTGCAGCCAAAGAGCTGTGGCTATTTTTTCACAATATACTTCACTGGCTTTGCACTGGGCTTTAACTGGTAGTTAGCTCACGCTGACGGGAGGAATCACGTGCTACATAACCTTCTGGCGACATATGCGCCAACGTTGACTGCCTGCGTACTGCTCACGATGGCCCAATAAGGCCGAAACAGCTGTCCAGTAGTGGCGTGGCGACGTTTGAGCACTTCCAAACATATGCCATGCGTGCAGCCAAAGAGTTCTGGCTATTTTTTCACAATATACTTCACTGGCTTTGCACTGGGCTTTAAGTGGTAGTTAGCTCACTCTGACGGGAGAAATCACGTGCTACATAACCTTCTGGCGACATATGCGCCAACGTTGACTGCCTGCGTACTGCTCACGATGGCCCAATAAGGCCGAAACAGCTGTCCAGTACTGGCGTGGCGACGTTTGAGCACTTCCAAACATATGCCATGCGTGCAGCCAAAGAGTTCTGGCTATTTTTTTACAATATACTTCACTGCCTTTGCACTGGGCTTTAAGTGGTAGTTAGCTCACGCTGACGGGAGGAATCACGTGCTACAAACCTTCTGGCGACATATGCGCCAACGTTGACTGCCTGCGTACTGCTCACGATGGCCCAATAAGGCCGAAACAGCTGTCCAGTACTGGCGTGGCGACGTTTGAGCACTTCCAAACATACGCCATGCGTGCAGCCAGAGTTCTGGCTATTTTTTCACAATATACTTCACTGGCTTTGCACTGGGCTTTAAGTGGTAGTTAGCTCACGCTGACGGGAGGAATCACGTGCTACATAACCTTCTGGCGACATATGCGCCAACGTTGACTGCCTGCGTACTGCTCACGATGGCCCAATAAGGCCGAAACAGCTGTCTAGTACTGGCGTGGCGACGTTTGAGCACTTCCAAACATATGCCATGCGTGCAGCCAAAGAGTTCTGGCTATTTTTTACAATATATTTCACTGCCTTTGCACTGGGCTTTAAGTGGTAGTTAGCTCACGCTGACGGGAAGAATCACGTGCTACAAACCTTCTGGCGACATATGCGCCAACGTTGACTGCCTGCGTACTGCTCACGATGGCCCAATAAGGCCGAAACAGCTCTCCAGTACTGGCGTGGCGACGTTTGAGAACTTCCAAACATATGCCATGCGTGCAGCCAAAGAGTTCTGGCTATTTTTTTCACAATATACTTCACTGGCTTTGCACTGGGCTTTAAGTGGTAGTTAGCTCACGCTGACGGGAGGAATCACGTGCTACATAACCTTCTGGCGACATATGCGCCAACGTTGACTGCCTGCGTACTGCTCACGATGGCCCAATAAGGCCGAAACAGCTGTCCAGTACTGGCGTGGCGACGTTTGAGCACTTCCAAACGTACGCCATGCGTGCAGCCAGAGTTCTGGCTATTTTTTCACAATATACTTCACTGGCTTTGCACTGGGCTTTAAGTGGTAGTTAGCTCACGCTGACGGGAGGAATCACGTGCTACATAACCTTCTGGCGACATATGCGCCAACGTTGACTGCCTGCGTACTGCTCACGATGGCCCAATAAGGCCGAAACAGCTGTCCAGTACTGGCGTTGCGACGTTTGAGCACTTCCAAACATATGCCATGCGTGCAGCCAAAGAGTTCTGGCTATTTTTTCAGAATATACTTCACTGGCTTTGCACTGGGCTTTAAGTGGTAGTTAACTCATGCTGACCAGAGGAATCACGTGCTACATAACCTTCTGGCGACATATGCGCCAACGTTGACTGCCTGCGTACTGCTGACGATGGCCCAATAAGGCCGAAACAGCTCTCCAGTACTGGCGTGGCGACGTTTGAGCATTTGCAAACATATGCCCTGCGTGCAGCCAAAGAGTTCTGGCTATTTTTTCACAATATACTTCACTGGCTTTGCACTGGGCTTTAAGTGGTAGTTAGCTCACGCTGACGGGAGGAATCACGTGCTACATAACCTTCTGGCGACATATGCGCCAACGTTGACTGCCTGCGTACTGCTCACGATGGCCCAATAAGGCCGAAACAGCTGTCCAGTACTGGCGTGGCGACGTTTGAACACTTCTAAACATATGCCATGCGTGCAGCCGAAGAACTCTGGCTATTTTTTTTTTCACAATATGCTTCACTGGCTTTGCAGTGGGCTTTAAGTGGTGAGTTAGCTCACCATGACGGGAGGAATCACGTGCTACATTACCTTCTGGCGACATATGCGCAAACGTTGACTGCCTGCGTACTGCTGACGATGGCCCAATAAGGCCGAAACAGCTGCCCAGTACTGGCGTGGCGACGTTTGAGCACTTACAAACATATGCCATGCGTGCAGCCGAAGAACTCTGGCTATTTTTTTCACAATATACTTCACTGGCTGTGCACTGGGCTTTAAGCGGTGAGTTAGCTCACCCTGACGGGAGGAATCACGTGTTACGTGACCTTCTGACGCCATCTGCGCAAACTTTGATTGCTTGCGTACTGCTGACGGTGGCCCAATAAGGCCGAAACAGCTGCCTATAGTACTGGCACGGCGAAGTTTGAGCACTTACAAAACATATGCTATACGTGCAGCCAAGGAGCTCCAGCAGATTTTTTCCTGATATATATATATATATACAGGGCGCCCCAGAAAACGGGTAATTGAATTTTAATAAAATAACTCTGCCACATCGAATCATGCGGTCAACGGCATTTGTTCTTACTAGGTTTTTGCCACCACCTGATGTGCATGCCATGTAACCTAAGTTTACTCATGTAAATGTTTGCGAATCGAACTCGGAAATTTGCCAAGTAAAGGTTACTTTTATACACCACCAATGTCAAGAGCGTGCCGAATTCCCCCTTTCAACGTAGACACCGAAAACTACAAAGAACTACACGGTCCCGACGCCAAACAACGCCGTCTCGATGGGATGGTGGCATGGGACTATGAAAGTCGTTACCTATCAACTCAGCAATAGACAAGCTTTGCTTGCTCCCCAGTGGCAACTTGGCCTGTACTCCCCATTACGAAGGTAACAGTTCGTTGAGGTAACGTTCAAGGTGACGCGGGCAGAGAAGAGGTAAAATAGGTGAGGAAGTGTTTCTCTGGACGTGCGTAGTTCGCTCGCATTTAGTAGCCGCTGAAACACCAGTTTTCTTCGACTGCCGTCTGGAGATCACGTGGATAAAGCGAAGGAAGGGGAAAAAGGCGGGTGATGCAGATCGGTCGTTTCGGAGAGTCACGTCGGCTGCGACCACTGATCTCGATTGTAAAAGGCTGGATCGCGGATAGGGAGCGCGAGCGTGCGGCAACCGGCCGCCATCTTACTGTATCCAAAACAGTCGCCGCAGCGAACATGGCAACTTCTTGTAATTACTGATTGACGTATTATGACCTTTGTTGTCGATGCACCATAAAAATTGGAATAATAATCATCAATACAGGTTCTTTCACAGCTGCCTCGACATACTCAAGAAATTCGTGCAGATCCCGTGCAGTGCCCACAAACTTTGCTTACCACAGCACCTCCAAAAAGTAAAAGCATATATGTCATGAGATTTTTCAAAGTATTCATAGTATATAATATGTTGTAATAACTGTTGTAGATCTAACCCGCCTCTACAGTACACTCTCAGAAATTAAAACGTGTCAGCGAACTGTGATCATTGTTTAATAAGCGTTAATGTTAACAGGCATGCACATATGCTATAAGAAGAACATTATTTCTTGAGAATGGACTTCTCTGGCTAGTGTTGTTGTTTACATCTGGGCGATTTCATTCATATTCAGGCAGGGCCCTAACCTTTGGGTCTCCGATTTTTTCCGTCATTTTTTAGGGGATAGCCCCACCTGTGGCATGAACACTGGCGTTGGTCCCAGGTACCGAGACGACGTGGTAGGCGAGATATAAAATAAAGAGCGTCAGGGGTGAAAACAACGGCTGTGCTCCGAAGCGATTTCTGCCCACTTTGAAGCGATCTACTCCGGCGTCTGTAACGACCACAGCCTCCAGTCTTCTACAACCTATTCACCATGTCATAGGCTCTGGGGCTGATTAATAATTCTTGTCTCCGACGAGCGAAACCTTTTGTAAAAAATCCTAGAAAAGCCATCCCTTCCGATTTTTACGCACTTTTTCTACCCATATGTCTGCGTTCGTGATTTTAGCAAAACAATGAGCTACAAGTTAAACGAAAGCCTAATTTTCGCTCTGTTCAACGATGTGCAGCACAATTCTCTATCCTGTTTCGTTTCGATAAAATTTGCGCCGCAGCTGTCAGAGGTACGAAAATTTTGTCAAAGTTCGCGAGGCGCGTGCGTAAAAAGGCCATGATGGATTTATGAACAAAAAATTCTGGTTCACGACAAATACCTTAGCTTTCTTTCGACATACAATTCATGGTTGCTAAAAGCTTGCTGACTGAGTTACAGCGCTCACAAACTGCCATACTTCGCCACGCCCGACGGACCGGCGTACTTCGCCGTCACTTGCAGTTTTCAAGCATGTACATTCACCACAAGTTTATAAAAGCTGGTGCATGAGCCAGAATACACCTACCAGTTCATAACGAATATATATTCACTTCAGAAGCATTCCACTTAGCAAACAATAAATAATAAAGAAATGAGGGAAAGAAACGAACAAGTCGAATGGGGTCAATACGAGCTCGTATGCGGGTTCGTAGTGTCTGATTTTTCTCTTTCTTTGTCTTGGGATGTACGCAGCACAACCTTTAAGGGAGCCCGAATAAGAAAGATGTCATTCACATACGGCAGGACGGGGAAAAGCAAGCAGTTGTAAAGCGATTCATGACGAGATCCATAAGAGAAACGTACCACATGTTCAAAAACGACCACACCGATAAGCTAGGGTTGACCAAGTTTTACACACTTCGGCCGAAATGGGTTCGAGTGACACCCCATCAGTTTCAGTGTGTTTGCACGTACTGTGCCAACTTCGAACTTGTCGTTATTGCCGTGAACACAATCTCTGCACGTGATCTGTGTAAAGACAGCATTAAACTAATGTGTTTATGTGACCCACCAAGTGAAGCATGCCTGTTCCAGGAGTGCCAAGCATGCGCCGGAGCTAAAAAGTTAACAGTGAAGACTTTACAAATAAGTGCAGAAGATGAAGTTGTTCTCGCGTTGTGGGAGTCCGGCGACCTCATAAGAAAGACGATGAGCGGTCGCGCATTCGTCAAGGAGCTCCTCAAGGGGGTTGCACTCTTCATAAAGCACGACCACATTCGCAACATTCAGAGCAAGGCCATTTGGAATGAGAAATCTTTCCCAAGGCTCCGACACACTGTCCTTCACTTCGATTTTGCGGAGAACTGCACGATTAATTTGCCTTATGAAGTCCAGACCCACTGTTGGTGGTAGGTGTATTGTGGCTCATGCACCAGCTTTTATAAACTTGTGGTGAATGCACATGCTTGAAAACTTCAAGTGACGGCGAAGTACGCCGGTCCGTCGGGCGTGGCGAAGTATGGCAGTTTGTGAGCGCTGTAACTCAGTCACCAAGCTTTTAGCAACCATGAATTGTATGTCGAAAGAAAGCTAAGGTATTCGTCGTGAACCAGAATTTTTTGTTTATAAATCCATCATGGCCTTTTTACGCACGCGCCTCGCGAACTTCGACAAAATTTTCGTACCTCTGACAGCTGCGGCGCAAATTTTATCGAAACGAAACAGGATAGAGAATTTTGCTGCACATCGTTGAACAGAGCGGAAATTAGGCTTTCGTTTAACTTGTAGCTCATTGTTTTGCTAAAATCACGAACGCAGACATATGGGTAGAAAAAGTGCGTAAAAATCGGTAGGGATGGCTTTTCTAGGATTTTTTACAAAAGGTTTCGCTCGTCGGAGACAAGAATTATTAATCAGCCCCAGAGCCTATGACATGGTGAATAGGTTGTAGAAGACTGGAGGCTGTGGTCGTTACAGACGCCGGAGTAGATCGCTTCAAAGTGGGCAGAAATCGCTTCGGAGCACAGCCGTTGTTTTCACCACTGACGCTCTTTATTTTATATCTCGCCTACCACGTCGTCTCGGTACCTGGGACCAACGCCAGTGTTCATGCCACAGGTGGGGCTATCCCCTAAAAAATGACGGAAAAAATCGGAGACCCAAAGGTTAGGGCCCTGCCTGAATCTGAATGAAATCGCCCATCTACTGTTGATCACATTCATTTATCACATATTATATTCTTATATATTATTATTATTATTATTATTATTATTATATTATTCTTATTCTTATATATATATGATTATATTATCACACATTTCATCACATTCAATTGAAAGTTCGGCATATATGAGAAAATAAAAAGAGGGCAGTATCTATTCATTGCTCATTCCAACCTAAAATTGAGTGCTACAAATTTAGAGAGTGTACCTGTACATTGTCATTCCTGAAATATATATTGTCATTGCAGGGAGGTCAAAAAACAATAAACGTAGTCTTTTGTAACCTCCCTGCATGTTCATTGTATCTTGAAACGCGTAAGTGCAAGAAATAAATCTTGAACTTGAAAAATGTATATTCTATTTACTTATCATCACTGATCTTCTTTACAAAGGCAAATCGTGTTACACTGTTTTGTTTACGTTTGACATGATTCAGTTGATATCATTTCACAGACAGGGTACACCAGGGCCAAAATCACAACTGTTTGAAGCTCCAAATCCTCCTGTTGCAATTTGCAGACCATACGTGTGTAGCGCAAGAGAGCCCTCGCACATCAAAATGTAAAATGGGAGTCACAGTAAATGCAAAGTGGTTCCTATGAGAGGCTTCGACGCTGAAGAAAACTGTGCGATCTGCGGAAGGCGTCATAGAAGATCTTCACAAACCGTGTCTAGTCTCACGGCGGTGCTACGACGCTCCCTTTTAGATGACGATGATAAAGATTGGAGTTTCAGATGTGCAGCTGCATTTTGTGGAGCGTGCTCCACATACACACACGACAAAGTCAGCACTGGATGGCAGGCCCCCGTCCCTAGGCAGCTTTGCTCACGCTGCAGTTCTATTCAGCAAAAGCATGTGAGTACGCCAGGAGGACATTCAATCTGGCTCAACCGCGCCTGCAAATAATCAGAACAAACGAAGGAAGAATCAAACAAAAATACAAGAGCTGTACCTCAAAAAGAGATAAGTCTTGTGTCTCAAGGATGTGTTACCACTTTCTAAGTAATTTGAATAAGCTTACATATCACTACCTGATTAACTGTCCTAACGAGCGTGATCTAATTGCGTGAAGTAATTATTTGGGCTGCTTCGGCGTGCCCATATATGCGAGGTATTACGTCGAAGACACCGGTGTCGTTCACTAAAAGACTCCTTCTCCAGTGATGGTTGATATAAATCATACTAAACGCATACACCTATCTAAAACAACGGCTGTGATTCTACGGAACTATCTCTTTCTGCCACGCGAGTATATCTTTTCCGGGATCATTCTTTCTCGAACAATTTTTGTCCAGAACGCAGCACGGGAGGTTGTATACATGGTTGTTGTTAATCTCACATCGTTTCTTATTGAAATGTTGGCTGTGAAACGTGCTGTAGCACAATCCCCAGCGCTGCACTGCAGTGACGGTCTAAGTTTCGGAATACAAAACATAACTTAATTAAGAATCGAAAGGCAGGACACCTGTGAAACACTGTTACGATACATCAGTGTACTGGCACCTTACAAAATTGTGTGATGACAAACAACGATCTACGCTTGCAGCGCAATAAATAGTCACAATCTCTGTTGCCTCCCATTGTTTTCTATGGGCACACACATCGCTTTAGGGCCCACCAACATGGCGGCCCGAATGCGTGCATCTGCCCCACGAGCCCCTCTCCCATGCGCGATCCAGCCTTTATACATAGAGATCAGTGGCTGCGACGCTGGCGTCACGTGCTCCAGAGGAAAAGTGGCACGTTCACATGTCAGCGCATGTGAAGAATTCCGCGGCGCGTGTACCGGCTTCCCGTTGCCCGAAACAGCAGTGGAGACGGTACCGAACAACGACATCATGGGCCGTCCTAGGGAGTACATGTACGAAGAAGATATTGCTGCGAACCACAATCAACAGAGCGACCCATGCACTTGGGACAAGCGTGCTCAAATAACCAGCTTTGTCGCTGTCGTTGATTTCATGCTACTATAACTTGTATCAAATCTGTTAGACTTTCGTTTTTTTCCTGGCAAAGTGTCAAGGTCACTTCTCCCAGCCACTCGTGACAGGCTATACCTGGACTGCGCTACCTGATATAGCGGTGCTTCAAGTGCGCAAGGGAATCCCATGAATATCGTTTCGTTTCTTCGTAATCGATTTGGACAGCCACTGTGTGTTGGCCAAAAATTTGAAACACGTGTATCGAAACTACGTTCCTATTGTTGCTTATCACGACTAGACGGACGGCGACACTTCAAAGCACATAACACTGATATGAGCGGACGATGAAATGAGATGCACTCATATATGAGAATCTCAGGTATCCCGTAGTGACAGACCGATCGTCGTTCTCTGAAACTACACTGCCTTTCACGGACACCTCCGCAAGACTCCTGCCATGAAGGCTATCCTGGTGATCGCTCTGATCGTTTGCCTCGTTGCAGGTATGTCCATGCCGAGTTTTACGTGCTGTCCCTGTGCAGTTCTCTTCTAGTTGTCTAATTTCTAGTTGTCTATAGTCTAGATCGAGTGTTCTAATGTCTATCTATCTATCTAATGTCTAGATTCTAGTTGTCTAATATGACAGCGTTGATGACGATAATGTCATGCGTTCGGTCCATGACTGTGGGCGTTGACTGCGCAGCCCATGGTATACCCCGGTCATAGTATGTGGTACAGTAGAACAGCACAGACGGCACCTACTTTGTTGACTGGGTTTTTCCCGGTGTTTTGGATGGGAACCAGAAAAAATGTTCCCGGAAGAAATGTCCCCTAGAAAAGATGTCCCCGGAAAAAATGTCTCCTGAGAAACATCCACTTTTGGTACGCGTGGAATTGTTGCGAAATCCCCGGTTGCGATATTAATATTGGCGGTCTTGAAGTGCTCGGACTCAAAATAAATACTAAAATACCTAACCACTTATTAAGTGTTTTTACTTGGAAAGCTTGGGCCACTTTCACTTATGATTTCGCGTAGGGAATACACTGCAATCAATTGCCATGCTTGTTGATACAACGTGCACACTTGGCTGGGGTATTCTTATTTTGTTTCTTCTTATACAAAGAAGTATGTCCTGGTGTGCAATCAGAACGCCGGGATTTTGCGACGGCAGATTTTAGGCCTGATGACACAACTATCCTTTCAGGTTTGAGGGAATTAAGAGCGGGACGTACATTCTTTCTGTACATACTCACGTGGATGATCGCCTTTCACGCTGAGGCTGGGAGGTGGTGCGGGTTCGAATCCCTGTACCGGCTGCGCTGTGTGACGTTTTCACTGGGTTTTCCCGCAGACTTTTCAGACGAATGTTGGTACACTTCGCCCTGAAGTCGGCCCTGGACGCATACTAACCCCCTGTCACCCTCCTTCCCGCTGTTCTCTGTCCACGCCTGCACACCGCGTACAGCACGTACGCGTACAACAGTTGCTTCGCGGCGCGCGCTAACACGGAAAAACATTTTCTCTGCGAATTAACACAAATGCAAAGTGTAACAGAAAGGCGTACGCCGCCCAGTTTCAAGAAATCAGGAGAGAAGATGTCATTCGGAACGACTAGGAGCATGTCAAGTTCCTTTTTAAAAGTGCGCGGATCGAAGTGCAGGGTGATGTGCAAAAACGAAAATAAAATGCCGGGAGCAAAGCAACAAAATTGACAGGCGAAAATGTATTTCAATATGTCTGGCGGTGTCACGCGTTGCGTCTCGGGAGCCCCATGCACTGTACAGGCCGCTTTAGCGCAAGAAACAACGAAATAAATGCACCAAAACTGACCCTGGTCAGCCACAGCGACGCCCTAGGCAAAGAAATGCTATGTGTGAATAGTCATTTTAAAACGGAATTGCATACGAATAAATTAAGCGACTCGTTGAATAACCGAATCGGATACATATACAGCATGTGTTGGAATATCCACATGTACGGTATATGTAAGTGTAAGTGTAGCTGATATAGCGCTCACTCTGTTTTATGCCCTCCATGTGCCGGCCTTACGTGTGCAGCTTCGGGACAATTCAAATATATTCGGTTTAGAAGAAACATCAATTCGATTCGGAATTCGAACATTGAATTCCATATTTGATTGGAAAATGGAATAGGATATACGATTATTCGCTTCGGTGTTCCAAAAATCGAAATATTCACACCGTCCTAGTAAAAAGTCAACGTCCGAAGTCAACCAGTCCACGCGTACCAAAAGTGAATGTTCCTCAGGGGACATTTTTTCCGGGGACATTTCTTCCAGGGGACATTTTTTCCGGGAACATTTTTTTCCGGGGGCATTTCTTTCGGGGACATTTCTTCCTGGACCCGTTTGGCTCCGACCTTGGAATGCGACTGTCAGCATAGTTCGCTACGAAGTCAGCAGAGACGCACTACATCGATGAACATGGTGCCTCATCCGAAGGCAGGACGCCCAGCCATAGAACGCCACAGCCAACACACTAACCACAGTACGGAACAAACGTCGATCACCGTCATATCCGGACCAAAGCATTTTAGTGGGAAAGATGAGTGCGAATTTTCCATAGTTTACCGGGGTTGCTGGGTTGCCACTCCGGGGTTGGAATGATTCAGGAATCATTCTAGATTTATCAGAGCCCGGAATGAAATTGGAATGGAATGGCGGAAACTGTCCTGGGAATGGAATGGGAATGGAATGAGGCCTTTTTTCGCAGGCGGAATGTAATGGGGGTGCCACACGGTCAAGGGCGATGGTGTGGTTTGGTTTTCAGAAAAAATGAAATGGAGATTTTGACTTCACTAGTGTGAGGCCCGCAACCCCACATCACTTGCACCAGTTACTTTAGTGGAAAACTCCTGTAATGATAATGCCAATGAAGAGGAGGGGGAGGAGAGGAGGAGGGCGAGATAACCTTGTCTTTGTGCTTTTTCCGTGCTGGGTAATGTCAATCTCTATAGCGCTGCTGGACTAGCTAGGACGGTTTCCGGTCCTAATTATTTTATTGGTGGAATTAAAGGAATGAAATGGGTTTGCCAAGCCATTCCAGGAGTGGGAATTGACCATACCTTTTCATTCCGAGGAATTGAAACGAATGGAATTACCACAAATCTTCATTCCTCGGAATGGAATTGGAATGGGTGATCCCATTCCGCAACCCTGATTTACACAAACGCATAATCAGTAAAGCCAAGTGATGAACATCTCTCTTAATCACTTAGTCTCCCACATTGTGAAACTGCCAGCGTGGAAGGCATTGGCAACGTAAAAATGTTATTAGGGAGTTTTACTGCGGGCTAATTCTAGCGAATTTCGACCAAGCAAGGAACCTGACCATCTCCAATTTTTTGAAAAAATATATTGTTCAGGATACGGAAAATGATGAAAAATGCGCCTACATTTAAGCCCCAACCTTCAGCCATTTTCGAGGAAGAGGGGGAGAAAGAAACTGGTCGAAATGTGACCCAGTCGTTTCGGACTACTTTGATGCCACAACTTTGCATTACAAATATTAAAAAAAAAAAAAAAAAAAGAAAACCTTTGCTGGTTCTGGAATTTTCCCCACGTAACCACTAACCTCCTTATCTTTCGCTATGCTTGCCAATTCTTGCCTGTTGTCCCGTTTCGTCCACGTGTTCCTGAACCTTCCATTTTTCTGTAACCGGTCTGTAGCCTAGATCACTACGTTCACATAATCCCCTCCACACTCTAACAAAGCAGCCATTCACTCCGGCCGTAAAAACCCGTACGGAACCTTTCTTCCCTCCGGGCTGTTGACCCACAATTCGCATGAACCTTTAAACACGTCACACCTAACCCTTAAATACCATGCCAATGATGAGGACGGTGCCCAGAAGAAGAACAGTCTCTGTTCGAAATATCGGCGGCTTCTGTCCTGAGGCAACTCCCTTCCTACATTCTACCGGTTCGCTGGATTTCTACCCATCTACGTTCGCTACTGACGATCCGATGGCCTCACGAGGTAAGCAACCCGTCCTCTCTTTCTCACATGTCGCACTCCTCGGGGATAGCTGTTACAAGTACATACACGAACACATCCCACACGGAGAACACGGACCTCACATACACTTTTCAAGCGGCGCAAAAATACGAGACATCATGACACATGTAACCGCCGCCCCACCGAACATCACGCACTTCATACTCCACGTAGGGACCAACGACATCGCACGGTCGACAGCACAACATGTCATCCAGGAATTCGAAGCACTAGTTTCCTTCATCACAAACAACAGACCAGGCGCTGAAATAGTACTGACAACGATACTTCCCCGAAGACAGAACAAACACCGAGCACACATATACCAGGACACATGGCTACACGAGTTCGACAGGAAGGCGCACGCTGTCAACAACCACCTCATCCACATGCGTCAGGTACACACCAACGTTATGGTTATCACACACGCAGCTTTCGAATACCACGCTGAAGCACACCTCGCTCGGGACGGCATCCACCCAAACCACGCAGGCGTACGAGCTATGGCACACAACATCAAACACCTAATGGTTCATAGATGCCGTCCTGCACTGACAAACGCTCAAACACAACATCATCAACCAGCTTACACTTTAAGTGCCAGCACCGCAAACACGCCAGAACACACGATGGCATCAAAGGGGACCACAGCGACCACCGCACCCACGCATACACACGCGGCAAACGACAACACTCCGAACACAACTCGCACACACACAAAGTTCACGCAAACTGTGACACGGAAAACCACAAGCACGCAAACACAGACAGATGACATCGAGGAACACAGCGAGTCTCCACAGCCACTGACCCCACAGCCACCGACCCCACAGACACGACGCACGCGCACATCACGCAGAAAACACCGTTGACTATTTAATCACCAGCCTACCATGCAGTCAACGAACTTTCTACGAATGCGAAAACTCATGGAGAAACGTAGCCGATACCTACATCATCTACGGATCTACACCCACCACCTGGCTCACAACACAGTACCTAAAGGCCTCACCCCTAAAACAGTTCCTGCATTAGGAAAACTGACACCTGAACTAGAGCTAGAGTGGGCATCAGCCCTTAACAACACAGCCCGTACGTTTCTAGAAATATTAAAGAAACAGTGCCACGCGCAACTCGCTACGATCCAGGCCCATATGAACAATATCAGTCTCACCGACGCGGAGGCAAACACTCTCGAACTACACATTCAACAACTCAACCGCGAGCTAGCTAACAAGGAACACTCAAAACTCGGAAAACCTAATTCCAACAACGACACGGATACCGGACCCACTAACACGACACACGCAGCAGCCGAACAAATAATTTCCAGCACCACAACCACAACTCTCCGCAACATCGCTGAGTCACCCCGAGAAAACGCTGACGCAAGCACCGTAATAGATATATCACGCTCACTAACCAGCGACGAACTACAAGTCCTCTCTAGGGGGTTAACATTCTGCCCTACACTCAATTCTGTTAACGAATACGAAATCCACAAAGACATATCAGACTTTGCGAGACGGCTACGCCTTAGAGAATTCTTCGCTCATACAACACAAGAAAACAACAACGACCTCCGACTACCATCAACCTGGACACCAAATCACGGCCGAGAACCCGCATTAGACCTGTACATTAAACAAGTAAGCAACGACATCCTTCGCGGTATTTCCCAAAGCTCGCGTGGTCACAACCTCACTAAAACACAGCGTGACATCATCAAAGCGCTAGCTGACAGAGATGATATCATTATCAAGCCCGCAGATAAGGGTGGGAGTATCGTCATCTGGCCCACAGATAAATATGTTTCTGAAGCTCAGAGGCAACTCAACAATACGCAACACTACCTCAAACTGGACCATGACCCAACAAAGGAGTACACGGCGCTAATAACCCATACCATACAGGACCTCCACGAACGAAAGCTCATCACACGTGATGACCTCAGATATCTCACCCCATCAAACACAGGCGCAGGTCGTTTCTATTTACTGCCCAAAATCCACAAGGTACACGCCAACGAGCTCTATACGGCTGACATCCCCGGCAGGCCAATTGTATCTAATAACAACACACCAACAGAAAGACTCTCGAAATTCCTGGACCACTATTTAAACCATATTCCGACAACACTGCCATCGCATGTACAAGACACACCCCACCTCCTCAGAATAATCAGAGATATAAACAACACTCGTACATTTGGTAGGGACACAATACTAGCCACGCTGGATGTGACATCACTGTATACTAACATCCCACACAACGACAGAATCACAGCCCTCTGCAATACCCTTTCTACAACAAACACCAGAAAAGACACGGAAACCATACTCGCTCTAATGGACTTGGTCCTTAAACTGAACTACTTCGAGTTCAATGGCGAACACTACCTACAAGTACACGGTACAAGTATGGGCACACCTGTTGCACCCACATACGCAAATATCTTCATGGGGTTCTTAGAAAACAAAGTTCTCAGCGCCCTCTCATTGAAACCCACGGTGTACCTTCGATACATCGATGATATACTGATAATATGGGAACACGGGGAACATGAATTTCAAAAGTTCATAGATCTACTGAACACCGCGCATAGCAACATAAAGTTCACATCACAACAGTCAACTCACTTAATTAACTTCCTCGACACCACAATATCACTAGACAACGGCAACCTCATCACAACCCTGTACAAAAAGCCAACTGACAAACAGCAATACCTTCACTTCAAGAGTCACCACCCGCGTCACTGTAAGGTTGGAATTCCTAATGGGCAGAGTGTAAGACTACGCAGAATTTGTTCAAACGACACAGATTACGCTGAGAAGCTTGACGAACTCTGCAGTACACTTGCCCAAAGGGACTATCCAGACTCCCTCCTAACCGAATTCCGTCGCAAGGCACTTACACTTGATCGAGACGAGGTTCTGGAAAACCGAAAAAATCCTGACGCGTGCCAAATAAGCTTCATCACAAGATATTCCAACGCACTTCCAAACATCAAAGCCATTCTACAGAAGCACGAGCCCCTCCTCCAAAGCAGTGACCGACTTAGCAATATATTCACAAATCCTATACAGGTGACATACCGACGTGCAAAAAACCTGGCAGACTCCTTGGTCAATGCCAAAATCAGCAAAACAAGCACCCCGTACACGGGAACACGACCCTGCAACCTCCCGCGCTGCAAAACATGCAAGCACGTTCAACACGCTAACTCCATCAAAAGCACTGCGAGCAATTACACCCACCCCGTTAACCACGCATTCACATGCACAAGCTCCAATGTCATATACTGCATTGAATGCGGCGACTGCTCTATGCAATACATTGCTGAAACCGGCCAACAAATGAACAACCGCCTTACCGGACACAGAACCGACACGTCCAACAAACTCCCCAAAGCAGTCGCCGAACACTTTAACGTTCCTGGTCACAATTTTGACAACATTAAACTATATATTCTAGAAACCGGGTTTAGATCCACACGTGACAGACGTGATAGGGAGTCTTATCTCATATACAAGTTCAACGCTCTTCACCCGTCCGGTATCAACAAATCACAAGGCACCCTAGAAACACTTCACAAATAAAATATGCTTTTCCCTTCTACCTCCATTATCATCTGTTATGTTATGCATGGCCACTGCTTTCTACTTTCTTTATTGCATGCCACAACTTTGCATTACAAATATTAAAAAAAAAGAAAAGAAAACCTTTGCTGGTTCTGGAATTTTCCCCACGTAACCACTAACCTCCTTATCTTTCGCTATGCTTGCCAATTCTTGCCTGTTGTCCCGTTTCGTCCACGTGTTCGTGAACCTTCCATTTTTCTGTAACCGGTCTGTAGCCTAGATCACTACGTTCACATAATCCCCTCCACACTCTAACAAAGCAGCCATTCACTCCGGCCGTAAAAACCCGTACGGAACCTTTCTTCCCTCCGGGCTGTTGACCCACAATTCGCATGAACCTTTAAACACGTCACACCTAACCCTTTAAATACCATGCCAATGATGAGGACGGTGCCCAGAAGAAGAACAGTCTCTGTTCGAAATATCGGCGGCTTCTGTCCTGAGGCAACTCCCTTCCTACATTCTACCGGTTCGCTGGATTTCTACCCATCTACGTTCGCTACTGACGATCCGATGGCCTCAGGAGGTAAGCAACCCGTCCTCTCTTTCTCACATGTCGCACTCCTCGGGGATAGCTGTTACAAGTACATACACGAACACATCCCACACGGAGAACACGGACCTCACATACACTTTTCAAGCGGCGCAAAAATACGAGACATCATGACACATGTAACCGCCGCCCCACCGAACATCACGCACTTCATACTCCACGTAGGGACCAACGACATCGCACGGTCGACAGCACAACATGTCATCCAGGAATTCGAAGCACTAGTTTCCTTCATCACAAACAACAGACCAGGCGCTGAAATAGTACTGACAACGATACTTCCCCGAAGACAGAACAAACACCGAGCACACATATACCAGGACACATGGCTACACGAGTTCGACAGGAAGGCGCACGCTGTCAACAACCACCTCATCCACATGCGTCAGGTACACACCAACGTTATGGTTATCACACACGCAGCTTTCGAATACCACGCTGAAGCACACCTCGCTCGGGACGGCATCCACCCAAACCACGCAGGCGTACGAGCTATGGCACACAACATCAAACACCTAATGGTTCATAGATGCCGTCCTGCACTGACAAACGCTCAAACACAACATCATCAACCAGCTTACACTTTAAGTGCCAGCACCGCAAACACGCCAGAACACACGATGGCATCAAAGGGGACCACAGCGACCACCGCACCCACGCATACACACGCGGCAAACGACAACACTCCGAACACAACCCGCACACACACAAAGTTCACGCAAACTGTGACACGGAAAACCACAAGCACGCAAACACAGACAGATGACATCGAGGAACACAGCGAGTCTCCACAGCCACTGACCCCACAGCCACCGACCCCACAGACACGACGCACGCGCACATCACGCAGAAAACACCGTTGACTATTTAATCACCAGCCTACCATGCAGTCAACGAACTTTCTACGAATGCGAAAACTCATGGAGAAACGTAGCCGATACCTACATCATCTACGGATCTACACCCACCACCTGGCTCACAACACAGTACCTAAAGGCCTCACCCCTAAAACAGTTCCTGCATTAGGAAAACTGACACCTGAACTAGAGCTAGAGTGGGCATCAGCCCTTAACAACACAGCCCGTACGTTTCTAGAAATATTAAAGAAACAGTGCCACGCGCAACTCGCTACGATCCAGGCCCATATGAACAATATCAGTCTCACCGACGCGGAGGCAAACACTCTCGAACTACACATTCAACAACTCAACCGCGAGCTAGCTAACAAGGAACACTCAAAACTCGGAAAACCTAATTCCAACAACGACACGGATACCGGACCCACTAACACGACACACGCAGCAGCCGAACAAATAATTTCCAGCACCACAACCACAACTCTCCGCAACATCGCTGAGTCACCCCGAGAAAACGCTGACGCAAGCACCGTAATAGATATATCACGCTCACTAACCAGCGACGAACTACAAGTCCTCTCTAGGGGGTTAACATTCTGCCCTACACTCAATTCTGTTAACGAATACGAAATCCACAAAGACATATCAGACTTTGCGAGACGGCTACGCCTTAGAGAATTCTTCGCTCATACAACACAAGAAAACAACAACGACCTCCGACTACCATCAACCTGGACACCAAATCACGGCCGAGAACCCGCATTAGACCTGTACATTAAACAAGTAAGCAACGACATCCTTCGCGGTATTTCCCAAAGCTCGCGTGGTCACAACCTCACTAAAACACAGCGTGACATCATCAAAGCGCTAGCTGACAGAGATGATATCATTATCAAGCCCGCAGATAAGGGTGGGAGTATCGTCATCTGGCCCACAGATAAATATGTTTCTGAAGCTCAGAGGCAACTCAACAATACGCAACACTACCTCAAACTGGACCATGACCCAACAAAGGAGTACACGGCGCTAATAACCCATACCATACAGGACCTCCACGAACGAAAGCTCATCACACGTGATGACCTCAGATATCTCACCCCATCAAACACAGGCGCAGGTCGTTTCTATTTACTGCCCAAAATCCACAAGGTACACGCCAACGAGCTCTATACGGCTGACATCCCCGGCAGGCCAATTGTATCTAATAACAACACACCAACAGAAAGACTCTCGAAATTCCTGGACCACTATTTAAACCATATTCCGACAACACTGCCATCGCATGTACAAGACACACCCCACCTCCTCAGAATAATCAGAGATATAAACAACACTCGTACATTTGGTAGGGACACAATACTAGCCACGCTGGATGTGACATCACTGTATACTAACATCCCACACAACGACAGAATCACAGCCCTCTGCAATACCCTTTCTACAACAAACACCAGAAAAGACACGGAAACCATACTCGCTCTAATGGACTTGGTCCTTAAACTGAACTACTTCGAGTTCAATGGCGAACACTACCTACAAGTACACGGTACAAGTATGGGCACACCTGTTGCACCCACATACGCAAATATCTTCATGGGGTTCTTAGAAAACAAAGTTCTCAGCGCCCTCTCATTGAAACCCACGGTGTACCTTCGATACATCGATGATATACTGATAATATGGGAACACGGGGAACATGAATTTCAAAAGTTCATAGATCTACTGAACACCGCGCATAGCAACATAAAGTTCACATCACAACAGTCAACTCACTTAATTAACTTCCTCGACACCACAATATCACTAGACAACGGCAACCTCATCACAACCCTGTACAAAAAGCCAACTGACAAACAGCAATACCTTCACTTCAAGAGTCACCACCCGCGTCACTGTAAGGTTGGAATTCCTAATGGGCAGAGTGTAAGACTACGCAGAATTTGTTCAAACGACACAGATTACGCTGAGAAGCTTGACGAACTCTGCAGTACACTTGCCCAAAGGGACTATCCAGACTCCCTCCTAACCGAATTCCGTCGCAAGGCACTTACACTTGATCGAGACGAGGTTCTGGAAAACCGAAAAAATCCTGACGCGTGCCAAATAAGCTTCATCACAAGATATTCCAACGCACTTCCAAACATCAAAGCCATTCTACAGAAGCACGAGCCCCTCCTCCAAAGCAGTGACCGACTTAGCAATATATTCACAAATCCTATACAGGTGACATACCGACGTGCAAAAAACCTGGCAGACTCCTTGGTCAATGCCAAAATCAGCAAAACAAGCACCCCGTACACGGGAACACGACCCTGCAACCTCCCGCGCTGCAAAACATGCAAGCACGTTCAACACGCTAACTCCATCAAAAGCACTGCGAGCAATTACACCCACCCCGTTAACCACGCATTCACATGCACAAGCTCCAATGTCATATACTGCATTGAATGCGGCGACTGCTCTATGCAATACATTGGTGAAACCGGCCAACAAATGAACAACCGCCTTACCGGACACAGAACCGACACGTCCAACAAACTCCCCAAAGCAGTCGCCGAACACTTTAACGTTCCTGGTCACAATTTTGACAACATTAAACTATATATTCTAGAAACCGGGTTTAGATCCACACGTGACAGACGTGATAGGGAGTCTTATCTCATATACAAGTTCAACGCTCTTCACCCGTCCGGTATCAACAAATCACAAGGCACCCTAGAAACACTTCACAAATAAAATATGCTTTTCCCTTCTACCTCCATTATCATCTGTTATGTTATGCATGGCCACTGCTTTCTACTTTCTTTATTGCATGCCACAACTTTGCATTACAAATATTAAAAAAAAAGAAAAGAAAACCTTTGCTGGTTCTGGAATTTTCCCCACGTAACCACTAACCTCCTTATCTTTCGCTATGCTTGCCAATTCTTGCCTGTTGTCCCGTTTCGTCCACGTGTTCGTGAACCTTCCATTTTTCTGTAACCGGTCTGTAGCCTAGATCACTACGTTCACATAATCCCCTCCACACTCTAACAAAGCAGCCATTCACTCCGGCCGTAAAAACCCGTACGGAACCTTTCTTCCCTCCGGGCTGTTGACCCACAATTCGCATGAACCTTTAAACACGTCACACCTAACCCTTTAAATACCATGCCAATGATGAGGACGGTGCCCAGAAGAAGAACAGTCTCTGTTCGAAATATCGGCGGCTTCTGTCCTGAGGCAACTCCCTTCCTACATTCTACCGGTTCGCTGGATTTCTACCCATCTACGTTCGCTACTGACGATCCGATGGCCTCAGGAGGTAAGCAACCCGTCCTCTCTTTCTCACATGTCGCACTCCTCGGGGATAGCTGTTACAAGTACATACACGAACACATCCCACACGGAGAACACGGACCTCACATACACTTTTCAAGCGGCGCAAAAATACGAGACATCATGACACATGTAACCGCCGCCCCACCGAACATCACGCACTTCATACTCCACGTAGGGACCAACGACATCGCACGGTCGACAGCACAACATGTCATCCAGGAATTCGAAGCACTAGTTTCCTTCATCACAAACAACAGACCAGGCGCTGAAATAGTACTGACAACGATACTTCCCCGAAGACAGAACAAACACCGAGCACACATATACCAGGACACATGGCTACACGAGTTCGACAGGAAGGCGCACGCTGTCAACAACCACCTCATCCACATGCGTCAGGTACACACCAACGTTATGGTTATCACACACGCAGCTTTCGAATACCACGCTGAAGCACACCTCGCTCGGGACGGCATCCACCCAAACCACGCAGGCGTACGAGCTATGGCACACAACATCAAACACCTAATGGTTCATAGATGCCGTCCTGCACTGACAAACGCTCAAACACAACATCATCAACCAGCTTACACTTTAAGTGCCAGCACCGCAAACACGCCAGAACACACGATGGCATCAAAGGGGACCACAGCGACCACCGCACCCACGCATACACACGCGGCAAACGACAACACTCCGAACACAACCCGCACACACACAAAGTTCACGCAAACTGTGACACGGAAAACAACAAGCACGCAAACACAGACAGATGACATCGAGGAACACAGCGAGTCTCCACAGCCACTGACCCCACAGCCACCGACCCCACAGACACGACGCACGCGCACATCACGCAGAAAACACCGTTGACTATTTAATCACCAGCCTACCATGCAGTCAACGAACTTTCTACGAATGCGAAAACTCATGGAGAAACGTAGCCGATACCTACATCATCTACGGATCTACACCCACCACCTGGCTCACAACACAGTACCTAAAGGCCTCACCCCTAAAACAGTTCCTGCATTAGGAAAACTGACACCTGAACTAGAGCTAGAGTGGGCATCAGCCCTTAACAACACAGCCCGTACGTTTCTAGAAATATTAAAGAAACAGTGCCACGCGCAGCTCGCTACGATCCAGGCCCATATGAACAATATCAGTCTCACCGACGCGGAGGCAAACACTCTCGAACTACACATTCAACAACTCAACCGCGAGCTAGCTAACAAGGAACACTCAAAACTCGGAAAACCTAATTCCAACAACGACACGGATACCGGACCCACTAACACGACACACGCAGCAGCCGAACAAATAATTTCCAGCACCACAACCACAACTCTCCGCAACATCGCTGAGTCACCCCGAGAAAACGCTGACGCAAGCACCGTAATAGATATATCACGCTCACTAACCAGCGACGAACTACAAGTCCTCTCTAGGGGGTTAACATTCTGCCCTACACTCAATTCTGTTAACGAATACGAAATCCACAAAGACATATCAGACTTTGCGAGACGGCTACGCCTTAGAGAATTCTTCGCTCATACAACACAAGAAAACAACAACGACCTCCGACTACCATCAACCTGGACACCAAATCACGGCCGAGAACCCGCATTAGACCTGTACATTAAACAAGTAAGCAACGACATCCTTCGCGGTATTTCCCAAAGCTCGCGTGGTCACAACCTCACTAAAACACAGCGTGACATCATCAAAGCGCTAGCTGACAGAGATGATATCATTATCAAGCCCGCAGATAAGGGTGGGAGTATCGTCATCTGGCCCACAGATAAATATGTTTCTGAAGCTCAGAGGCAACTCAACAATACGCAACACTACCTCAAACTGGACCATGACCCAACAAAGGAGTACACGGCGCTAATAACCCATACCATACAGGACCTCCACGAACGAAAGCTCATCACACGTGATGACCTCAGATATCTCACCCCATCAAACACAGGCGCAGGTCGTTTCTATTTACTGCCCAAAATCCACAAGGTACACGCCAACGAGCTCTATACGGCTGACATCCCCGGCAGGCCAATTGTATCTAATAACAACACACCAACAGAAAGACTCTCGAAATTCCTGGACCACTATTTAAACCATATTCCGACAACACTGCCATCGCATGTACAAGACACACCCCACCTCCTCAGAATAATCAGAGATATAAACAACACTCGTACATTTGGTAGGGACACAATACTAGCCACGCTGGATGTGACATCACTGTATACTAACATCCCACACAACGACGGAATCACAGCCCTCTGCAATACCCTTTCTACAACAAACACCAGAAAAGACACGGAAACCATACTCGCTCTAATGGACTTGGTCCTTAAACTGAACTACTTCGAGTTCAATGGCGAACACTACCTACAAGTACACGGTACAAGTATGGGCACACCTGTTGCACCCACATACGCAAATATCTTCATGGGGTTCTTAGAAAACAAAGTTCTCAGCGCCCTCTCATTGAAACCCACGGTGTACCTTCGATACATCGATGATATACTGATAATATGGGAACACGGGGAACATGAATTTCAAAAGTTCATAGATCTACTGAACACCGCGCATAGCAACATAAAGTTCACATCACAACAGTCAACTCACTTAATTAACTTCCTCGACACCACAATATCACTAGACAACGGCAACCTCATCACAACCCTGTACAGAAAGCCAACTGACAAACAGCAATACCTTCACTTCAAGAGTCACCACCCGCGTCACTGTAAGGTTGGAATTCCTAATGGGCAGAGTGTAAGACTACGCAGAATTTGTTCAAACGACACAGATTACGCTGAGAAGCTTGACGAACTCTGCAGTACACTTGCCCAAAGGGACTATCCAGACTCCCTCCTAACCGAATTCCGTCGCAAGGCACTTACACTCGATCGAGACGAGGTTCTGGAAAACCGAAAAAATCCTGACGCGTGCCAAATAAGCTTCATCACAAGATATTCCAACGCACTTCCAAACATCAAAGCCATTCTACAGAAGCAGGAGCCCCTCCTCCAAAGCAGTGACCGACTTAGCAATATATTCACAAATCCTATACAGGTGACATACCGACGTGCAAAAAACCTGGCAGACTCCTTGGTCAATGCCAAAATCAGCAAAACAAGCACCCCGTACACGGGAACACGACCCTGCAACCTCCCGCGCTGCAAAACATGCAAGCACGTTCAACACGCTAACTCCATCAAAAGCACTGCGAGCAATTACACCCACCCCGTTAACCACGCATTCACATGCACAAGCTCCAATGTCATATACTGCATTGAATGCGGCGACTGCTCTATGCAATACATTGGTGAAACCGGCCAACAAATGAACAACCGCCTTACCGGACACAGAACCGACACGTCCAACAAACTCCCCAAAGCAGTCGCCGAACACTTTAACGTTCCTGGTCACAATTTTGACAACATTAAACTATATATTCTAGAAACCGGGTTTAGATCCACACGTGACAGACGTGATAGGGAGTCTTATCTCATATACAAGTTCAACGCTCTTCACCCGTCCGGTATCAACAAATCACAAGGCACCCTAGAAACACTTCACAAATAAAATATGCTTTTCCCTTCTACCTCCATTATCATCTGTTATGTTATGCATGGCCACTGCTTTCTACTTTCTTTATTGCATGCCACAACTTTGCATTACAAATATTAAAAAAAAAAGAAAAGAAAACCTTTGCTGGTTCTGGAATTTTCCCCACGTAACCACTAACCTCCTTATCTTTCGCTATGCTTGCCAATTCTTGCCTGTTGTCCCGTTTCGTCCACGTGTTCGTGAACCTTCCATTTTTCTGTAACCGGTCTGTAGCCTAGATCACTACGTTCACATAATCCCCTCCACACTCTAACAAAGCAGCCATTCACTCCGGCCGTAAAAACCCGTACGGAACCTTTCTTCCCTCCGGGCTGTTGACCCACAATTCGCATGAACCTTTAAACACGTCACACCTAACCCTTTAAATACCATGCCAATGATGAGGACGGTGCCCAGAAGAAGAACAGTCTCTGTTCGAAATATCGGCGGCTTCTGTCCTGAGGCAACTCCCTTCCTACATTCTACCGGTTCGCTGGATTTCTACCCATCTACGTTCGCTACTGACGATCCGATGGCCTCAGGAGGTAAGCAACCCGTCCTCTCTTTCTCACATGTCGCACTCCTCGGGGATAGCTGTTACAAGTACATACACGAACACATCCCACACGGAGAACACGGACCTCACATACACTTTTCAAGCGGCGCAAAAATACGAGACATCATGACACATGTAACCGCCGCCCCACCGAACATCACGCACTTCATACTCCACGTAGGGACCAACGACATCGCACGGTCGACAGCACAACATGTCATCCAGGAATTCGAAGCACTAGTTTCCTTCATCACAAACAACAGACCAGGCGCTGAAATAGTACTGACAACGATACTTCCCCGAAGACAGAACAAACACCGAGCACACATATACCAGGACACATGGCTACACGAGTTCGACAGGAAGGCGCACGCTGTCAACAACCACCTCATCCACATGCGTCAGGTACACACCAACGTTATGGTTATCACACACGCAGCTTTCGAATACCACGCTGAAGCACACCTCGCTCGGGACGGCATCCACCCAAACCACGCAGGCGTACGAGCTATGGCACACAACATCAAACACCTAATGGTTCATAGATGCCGTCCTGCACTGACAAACGCTCAAACACAACATCATCAACCAGCTTACACTTTAAGTGCCAGCACCGCAAACACGCCAGAACACACGATGGCATCAAAGGGGACCACAGCGACCACCGCACCCACGCATACACACGCGGCAAACGACAACACTCCGAACACAACCCGCACACACACAAAGTTCACGCAAACTGTGACACGGAAAACCACAAGCACGCAAACACAGACAGATGACATCGAGGAACACAGCGAGTCTCCACAGCCACTGACCCCACAGCCACTGACCCCACAGCCACCGACCCCACAGACACGACGCACGCGCACATCACGCAGAAAACACCGTTGACTATTTAATCACCAGCCTACCATGCAGTCAATGAACTTTCTACGAATGCGAAAACTCATGGAGAAACGTAGCCGATACCTACATCATCTACGGATCTACACCCACCACCTGGCTCACAACACAGTGCCTAAAGGCCTCACCCCTAAAACAGTTCCTGCATTAGGAAAACTGACACCTGAACTAGAGCTAGAGTGGGCATCAGCCCTTAACAACACAGCCCGTACGTTTCTAGAAATATTAAAGAAACAGTGCCACGCGCAACTCGCTACGATCCAGGCCCATATGAACAATATCAGTCTCACCGACGCGGAGGCAAACACTCTCGAACTACACATTCAACAACTCAACCGCGAGCTAGCTAACAAGGAACACTCAAAACTCGGAAAACCTAATTCCAACAACGACACGGATACCGGACCCACTAACACGACACACGCAGCAGCCGAACAAATAATTTCCAGCACCACAACCACAACTCTCCGCAACATCGCTGAGTCACCCCGAGAAAACGCTGACGCAAGCACCGTAATAGATATATCACGCTCACTAACCAGCGACGAACTACAAGTCCTCTCTAGGGGGTTAACATTCTGCCCTACACTCAATTCTGTTAACGAATACGAAATCCACAAAGACATATCAGACTTTGCGAGACGGCTACGCCTTAGAGAATTCTTCGCTCATACAACACAAGAAAACAACAACGACCTCCGACTACCATCAACCTGGACACCAAATCACGGCCGAGAACCCGCATTAGACCTGTACATTAAACAAGTAAGCAACGACATCCTTCGCGGTATTTCCCAAAGCTCGCGTGGTCACAACCTCACTAAAACACAGCGTGACATCATCAAAGCGCTAGCTGACAGAGATGATATCATTATCAAGCCCGCAGATAAGGGTGGGAGTACCGTCATCTGGCCCACAGATAAATATGTTTCTGAAGCTCAGAGGCAACTCAACAATACGCAACACTACCTCAAACTGGACCATGACCCAACAAAGGAGTACACGGCGCTAATAACCCATACCATACAGGACCTCCACGAACGAAAGCTCATCACACGTGATGACCTCAGATATCTCACCCCATCAAACACAGGCGCAGGTCGTTTCTATTTACTGCCCAAAATCCACAAGGTACACGCCAACGAGCTCTATACGGCTGACATCCCCGGCAGGCCAATTGTATCTAATAACAACACACCAACAGAAAGACTCTCGAAATTCCTGGACCACTATTTAAACCATATTCCGACAACACTGCCATCGCATGTACAAGACACACCCCACCTCCTCAGAATAATCAGAGATATAAACAACACTCGTACATTTGGTAGGGACACAATACTAGCCACGCTGGATGTGACATCACTGTATACTAACATCCCACACAACGACGGAATCACAGCCCTCTGCAATACCCTTTCTACAACAAACACCAGAAAAGACACGGAAACCATACTCGCTCTAATGGACTTGGTCCTTAAACTGAACTACTTCGAGTTCAATGGCGAACACTACCTACAAGTACACGGTACAAGTATGGGCACACCTGTTGCACCCACATACGCAAATATCTTCATGGGGTTCTTAGAAAACAAAGTTCTCAGCGCCCTCTCATTGAAACCCACGGTGTACCTTCGATACATCGATGATATACTGATAATATGGGAACACGGGGAACATGAATTTCAAAAGTTCATAGATCTACTGAACACCGCGCATAGCAACATAAAGTTCACATCACAACAGTCAACTCACTTAATTAACTTCCTCGACACCACAATATCACTAGACAACGGCAACCTCATCACAACCCTGTACAAAAAGCCAACTGACAAACAGCAATACCTTCACTTCAAGAGTCACCACCCGCGTCACTGTAAGGTTGGAATTCCTAATGGGCAGAGTGTAAGACTACGCAGAATTTGTTCAAACGACACAGATTACGCTGAGAAGCTTGACGAACTCTGCAGTACACTTGCCCAAAGGGACTATCCAGACTCCCTCCTAACCGAATTCCGTCGCAAGGCACTTACACTCGATCGAGACGAGGTTCTGGAAAACCGAAAAAATCCTGACGCGTGCCAAATAAGCTTCATCACAAGATATTCCAACGCACTTCCAAACATCAAAGCCATTCTACAGAAGCACGAGCCCCTCCTCCAAAGCAGTGACCGACTTAGCAATATATTCAGAAATCCTATACAGGTGACATACCGACGTGCAAAAAACCTGGCAGGCTCCTTGGTCAATGCCAAAATCAGCAAAACAAGCACCCCGTACACGGGAACACGACCCTGCAACCTCCCGCGCTGCAAAACATGCAAGCACGTTCAACACGCTAACTCCATCAAAAGCACTGCGAGCAATTACACCCACCCCGTTAACCACGCATTCACATGCACAAGCTCCAATGTCATATACTGCATTGAATGCGGCGACTGCTCTATGCAATACATTGGTGAAACCGGCCAACAAATGAACAACCGCCTTACCGGACACAGAACCGACACGTCCAACAAACTCCCCAAAGCAGTCGCCGAACACTTTAACGTTCCTGGTCACAATTTTGACAACATTAAACTATATATTCTAGAAACCGGGTTTAGATCCACACGTGACAGACGTGATAGGGAGTCTTATCTCATATACAAGTTCAACGCTCTTCACCCGTCCGGTATCAACAAATCACAAGGCACCCTAGAAACACTTCACAAATAAAATATGCTTTTCCCTTCTACCTCCATTATCATCTGTTATGTTATGCATGGCCACTGCTTTCTACTTTCTTTATTGCATGCCACAACTTTGCATTACAAATATTAAAAAAAAAAAAAAAAGAAAACCTTTGCTGGTTCTGGAATTTTCCCCACGTAACCACTAACCTCCTTATCTTTCGCTATGCTTGCCAATTCTTGCCTGTTGTCCCGTTTCGTCCACGTGTTCGTGAACCTTCCATTTTTCTGTAACCGGTCTGTAGCCTAGATCACTACGTTCACATAATCCCCTCCACACTCTAACAAAGCAGCCATTCACTCCGGCCGTAAAAACCCGTACGGAACCTTTCTTCCCTCCGGGCTGTTGACCCACAATTCGCATGAACCTTTAAACACGTCACACCTAACCCTTTAAATACCATGCCAATGATGAGGACGGTGCCCAGAAGAAGAACAGTCTCTGTTCGAAATATCGGCGGCTTCTGTCCTGAGGCAACTCCCTTCCTACATTCTACCGGTTCGCTGGATTTCTACCCATCTACGTTCGCTACTGACGATCCGATGGCCTCACGAGGTAAGCAACCCGTCCTCTCTTTCTCACATGTCGCACTCCTCGGGGATAGCTGTTACAAGTACATACACGAACACATCCCACACGGAGAACACGGACCTCACATACACTTTTCAAGCGGCGCAAAAATACGAGACATCATGACACATGTAACCGCCGCCCCACCGAACATCACGCACTTCATACTCCACGTAGGGACCAACGACATCGCACGGTCGACAGCACAACATGTCATCCAGGAATTCGAAGCACTAGTTTCCTTCATCACAAACAACAGACCAGGCGCTGAAATAGTACTGACAACGATACTTCCCCGAAGACAGAACAAACACCGAGCACACATATACCAGGACACATGGCTACACGAGTTCGACAGGAAGGCGCACGCTGTCAACAACCACCTCATCCACATGCGTCAGGTACACACCAACGTTATGGTTATCACACACGCAGCTTTCGAATACCACGCTGAAGCACACCTCGCTCGGGACGGCATCCACCCAAACCACGCAGGCGTACGAGCTATGGCACACAACATCAAACACCTAATGGTTCATAGATGCCGTCCTGCACTGACAAACGCTCAAACACAACATCATCAACCAGCTTACACTTTAAGTGCCAGCACCGCAAACACGCCAGAACACACGATGGCATCAAAGGGGACCACAGCGACCACCGCACCCACGCATACACACGCGGCAAACGACAACACTCCGAACACAACTCGCACACACACAAAGTTCACGCAAACTGTGACACGGAAAACCACAAGCACGCAAACACAGACAGATGACATCGAGGAACACAGCGAGTCTCCACAGCCACTGACCCCACAGCCACCGACCCCACAGACACGACGCACGCGCACATCACGCAGAAAACACCGTTGACTATTTAATCACCAGCCTACCATGCAGTCAACGAACTTTCTACGAATGCGAAAACTCATGGAGAAACGTAGCCGATACCTACATCATCTACGGATCTACACCCACCACCTGGCTCACAACACAGTACCTAAAGGCCTCACCCCTAAAACAGTTCCTGCATTAGGAAAACTGACACCTGAACTAGAGCTAGAGTGGGCATCAGCCCTTAACAACACAGCCCGTACGTTTCTAGAAATATTAAAGAAACAGTGCCACGCGCAACTCGCTACGATCCAGGCCCATATGAACAATATCAGTCTCACCGACGCGGAGGCAAACACTCTCGAACTACACATTCAACAACTCAACCGCGAGCTAGCTAACAAGGAACACTCAAAACTCGGAAAACCTAATTCCAACAACGACACGGATACCGGACCCACTAACACGACACACGCAGCAGCCGAACAAATAATTTCCAGCACCACAACCACAACTCTCCGCAACATCGCTGAGTCACCCCGAGAAAACGCTGACGCAAGCACCGTAATAGATATATCACGCTCACTAACCAGCGACGAACTACAAGTCCTCTCTAGGGGGTTAACATTCTGCCCTACACTCAATTCTGTTAACGAATACGAAATCCACAAAGACATATCAGACTTTGCGAGACGGCTACGCCTTAGAGAATTCTTCGCTCATACAACACAAGAAAACAACAACGACCTCCGACTACCATCAACCTGGACACCAAATCACGGCCGAGAACCCGCATTAGACCTGTACATTAAACAAGTAAGCAACGACATCCTTCGCGGTATTTCCCAAAGCTCGCGTGGTCACAACCTCACTAAAACACAGCGTGACATCATCAAAGCGCTAGCTGACAGAGATGATATCATTATCAAGCCCGCAGATAAGGGTGGGAGTATCGTCATCTGGCCCACAGATAAATATGTTTCTGAAGCTCAGAGGCAACTCAACAATACGCAACACTACCTCAAACTGGACCATGACCCAACAAAGGAGTACACGGCGCTAATAACCCATACCATACAGGACCTCCACGAACGAAAGCTCATCACACGTGATGACCTCAGATATCTCACCCCATCAAACACAGGCGCAGGTCGTTTCTATTTACTGCCCAAAATTCACAAGGTACACGCCAACGAGCTCTATACGGCTGACATCCCCGGCAGGCCAATTGTATCTAATAACAACACACCAACAGAAAGACTCTCGAAATTCCTGGACCACTATTTAAACCATATTCCGACAACACTGCCATCGCATGTACAAGACACACCCCACCTCCTCAGAATAATCAGAGATATAAACAACACTCGTACATTTGGTAGGGACACAATACTAGCCACGCTGGATGTGACATCACTGTATACTAACATCCCACACAACGACGGAATCACAGCCCTCTGCAATACCCTTTCTACAACAAACACCAGAAAAGACACGGAAACCATACTCGCTCTAATGGACTTGGTCCTTAAACTGAACTACTTCGAGTTCAATGGCGAACACTACCTACAAGTACACGGTACAAGTATGGGCACACCTGTTGCACCCACATACGCAAATATCTTCATGGGGTTCTTAGAAAACAAAGTTCTCAGCGCCCTCTCATTGAAACCCACGGTGTACCTTCGATACATCGATGATATACTGATAATATGGGAACACGGGGAACATGAATTTCAAAAGTTCATAGATCTACTGAACACCGCGCATAGCAACATAAAGTTCACATCACAACAGTCAACTCACTTAATTAACTTCCTCGACACCACAATATCACTAGACAACGGCAACCTCATCACAACCCTGTACAAAAAGCCAACTGACAAACAGCAATACCTTCACTTCAAGAGTCACCACCCGCGTCACTGTAAGGTTGGAATTCCTAATGGGCAGAGTGTAAGACTACGCAGAATTTGTTCAAACGACACAGATTACGCTGAGAAGCTTGACGAACTCTGCAGTACACTTGCCCAAAGGGACTATCCAGACTCCCTCCTAACCGAATTCCGTCGCAAGGCACTTACACTCGATCGAGACGAGGTTCTGGAAAACCGAAAAAATCCTGACGCGTGCCAAATAAGCTTCATCACAAGATATTCCAACGCACTTCCAAACATCAAAGCCATTCTACAGATGCACGAGCCCCTCCTCCAAAGCAGTGACCGACTTAGCAATATATTCACAAATCCTATACAGGTGACATACCGACGTGCAAAAAACCTGGCAGACTCCTTGGTCAATGCCAAAATCAGCAAAACAAGCACCCCGTACACGGGAACACGACCCTGCAACCTCCCGCGCTGCAAAACATGCAAGCACGTTCAACACGCTAACTCCATCAAAAGCACTGCGAGCAATTACACCCACCCCGTTAACCACGCATTCACATGCACAAGCTCCAATGTCATATACTGCATTGAATGCGGCGACTGCTCTATGCAATACATTGGTGAAACCGGCCAACAAATGAACAACCGCCTTACCGGACACAGAACCGACACGTCCAACAAACTCCCCAAAGCAGTCGCCGAACACTTTAACGTTCCTGGTCACAATTTTGACAACATTAAACTATATATTCTAGAAACCGGGTTTAGATCCACACGTGACAGACGTGATAGGGAGTCTTATCTCATATACAAGTTCAACGCTCTTCACCCGTCCGGTATCAACAAATCACAAGGCACCCTAGAAACACTTCACAAATAAAATATGCTTTTCCCTTCTACCTCCATTATCATCTGTTATGTTATGCATGGCCACTGCTTTCTACTTTCTTTATTGCATGCCACAACTTTGCATTACAAATATTAAAAAAAAAAAAAAGAAAACCTTTGCTGGTTCTGGAATTTTCCCCACGTAACCACTAACCTCCTTATCTTTCGCTCTGCTTGCCAATTCTTGCCTGTTGTCCCGTTTCGTCCACGTGTTTGTGAACCTTCCATTTTTCTGTAACCGGTCTGTAGCCTAGATCACTACGTTCACATAATCCCCTCCACACGCTAACAAAGCAGCCATTCACTCCGGCCGTAAAAACCCGTACGGAACCTTTCTTCCCTCCGGGCTGTTGACCCACAATTCGCATGAACCTTTAAACACGTCACACCTAACCCTTTAAATACCATGCCAATGATGAGGACGGTGCCCAGAAGAAGAACAGTCTCTGTTCGAAATATCGGCGGCTTCTGTCCTGAGGCAACTCCCTTCCTACATTCTACCGGTTCGCTGGATTTCTACCCATCTACGTTCGCTACTGACGATCCGATGGCCTCAGGAGGTAAGCAACCCGTCCTCTCTTTCTCACATGTCGCACTCCTCGGGGATAGCTGTTACAAGTACATACACGAACACATCCCACACGGAGAACACGGACCTCACATACACTTTTCAAGCGGCGCAAAAATACGAGACATCATGACACATGTAACCGCCGCCCCACCGAACATCACGCACTTCATACTCCACGTAGGGACCAACGACATCGCACGGTCGACAGCACAACATGTCATCCAGGAATTCGAAGCACTAGTTTCCTTCATCACAAACAACAGACCAGGCGCTGAAATAGTACTGACAACGATACTTCCCCGAAGACAGAACAAACACCGAGCACACATATACCAGGACACATGGCTACACGAGTTCGACAGGAAGGCGCACGCTGTCAACAACCACCTCATCCACATGCGTCAGGTACACACCAACGTTATGGTTATCACACACGCAGCTTTCGAATACCACGCTGAAGCACACCTCGCTCGGGACGGCATCCACCCAAACCACGCAGGCGTACGAGCTATGGCACACAACATCAAACACCTAATGGTTCATAGATGCCGTCCTGCACTGACAAACGCTCAAACACAACATCATCAACCAGCTTACACTTTAAGTGCCAGCACCGCAAACACGCCAGAACACACGATGGCATCAAAGGGGACCACAGCGACCACCGCACCCACGCATACACACGCGGCAAACGACAACACTCCGAACACAACTCGCACACACACAAAGTTCACGCAAACTGTGACACGGAAAACCACAAGCACGCAAACACAGACAGATGACATCGAGGAACACAGCGAGTCTCCACAGCCACTGACCCCACAGCCACCGACCCCACAGACACGACGCACGCGCACATCACGCAGAAAACACCGTTGACTATTTAATCACCAGCCTACCATGCAGTCAACGAACTTTCTACGAATGCGAAAACTCATGGAGAAACGTAGCCGATACCTACATCATCTACGGATCTACACCCACCACCTGGCTCACAACACAGTACCTAAAGGCCTCACCCCTAAAACAGTTCCTGCATTAGGAAAACTGACACCTGAACTAGAGCTAGAGTGGGCATCAGCCCTTAACAACACAGCCCGTACGTTTCTAGAAATATTAAAGAAACAGTGCCACGCGCAACTCGCTACGATCCAGGCCCATATGAACAATATCAGTCTCACCGACGCGGAGGCAAACACTCTCGAACTACACATTCAACAACTCAACCGCGAGCTAGCTAACAAGGAACACTCAAAACTCGGAAAACCTAATTCCAACAACGACACGGATACCGGACCCACTAACACGACACACGCAGCAGCCGAACAAATAATTTCCAGCACCACAACCACAACTCTCCGCAACATCGCTGAGTCACCCCGAGAAAACGCTGACGCAAGCACCGTAATAGATATATCACGCTCACTAACCAGCGACGAACTACAAGTCCTCTCTAGGGGGTTAACATTCTGCCCTACACTCAATTCTGTTAACGAATACGAAATCCACAAAGACATATCAGACTTTGCGAGACGGCTACGCCTTAGAGAATTCTTCGCTCATACAACACAAGAAAACAACAACGACCTCCGACTACCATCAACCTGGACACCAAATCACGGCCGAGAACCCGCATTAGACCTGTACATTAAACAAGTAAGCAACGACATCCTTCGCGGTATTTCCCAAAGCTCGCGTGGTCACAACCTCACTAAAACACAGCGTGACATCATCAAAGCGCTAGCTGACAGAGATGATATCATTATCAAGCCCGCAGATAAGGGTGGGAGTATCGTCATCTGGCCCACAGATAAATATGTTTCTGAAGCTCAGAGGCAACTCAACAATACGCAACACTACCTCAAACTGGACCATGACCCAACAAAGGAGTACACGGCGCTAATAACCCATACCATACAGGACCTCCACGAACGAAAGCTCATCACACGTGATGACCTCAGATATCTCACCCCATCAAACACAGGCGCAGGTCGTTTCTATTTACTGCCCAAAATCCACAAGGTACACGCCAACGAGCTCTATACGGCTGACATCCCCGGCAGGCCAATTGTATCTAATAACAACACACCAACAGAAAGACTCTCGAAATTCCTGGACCACTATTTAAACCATATTCCGACAACACTGCCATCGCATGTACAAGACACACCCCACCTCCTCAGAATAATCAGAGATATAAACAACACTCGTACATTTGGTAGGGACACAATACTAGCCACGCTGGATGTGACATCACTGTATACTAACATCCCACACAACGACGGAATCACAGCCCTCTGCAATACCCTTTCTACAACAAACACCAGAAAAGACACGGAAACCATACTCGCTCTAATGGACTTGGTCCTTAAACTGAACTACTTCGAGTTCAATGGCGAACACTACCTACAAGTACACGGTACAAGTATGGGCACACCTGTTGCACCCACATACGCAAATATCTTCATGGGGTTCTTAGAAAACAAAGTTCTCAGCGCCCTCTCATTGAAACCCACGGTGTACCTTCGATACATCGATGATATACTGATAATATGGGAACACGGGGAACATGAATTTCAAAAGTTCATAGATCTACTGAACACCGCGCATAGCAACATAAAGTTCACATCACAACAGTCAACTCACTTAATTAACTTCCTCGACACCACAATATCACTAGACAACGGCAACCTCATCACAACCCTGTACAAAAAGCCAACTGACAAACAGCAATACCTTCACTTCAAGAGTCACCACCCGCGTCACTGTAAGGTTGGAATTCCTAATGGGCAGAGTGTAAGACTACGCAGAATTTGTTCAAACGACACAGATTACGCTGAGAAGCTTGACGAACTCTGCAGTACACTTGCCCAAAGGGACTATCCAGACTCCCTCCTAACCGAATTCCGTCGCAAGGCACTTACACTCGATCGAGACGAGGTTCTGGAAAACCGAAAAAATCCTGACGCGTGCCAAATAAGCTTCATCACAAGATATTCCAACGCACTTCCAAACATCAAAGCCATTCTACAGAAGCACGAGCCCCTCCTCCAAAGCAGTGACCGACTTAGCAATATATTCACAAATCCTATACAGGTGACATACCGACGTGCAAAAAACCTGGCAGACTCCTTGGTCAATGCCAAAATCAGCAAAACAAGCACCCCGTACACGGGAACACGACCCTGCAACCTCCCGCGCTGCAAAACATGCAAGCACGTTCAACACGCTAACTCCATCAAAAGCACTGCGAGCAATTACACCCACCCCGTTAACCACGCATTCACATGCACAAGCTCCAATGTCATATACTGCATTGAATGCGGCGACTGCTCTATGCAATACATTGGTGAAACCGGCCAACAAATGAACAACCGCCTTACCGGACACAGAACCGACACGTCCAACAAACACCCCAAAGCAGTCGCCGAACACTTTAACGTTCCTGGTCACAATTTTGACAACATTAAACTATATATTCTAGAAACCGGGTTTAGATCCACACGTGACAGACGTGATAGGGAGTCTTATCTCATATACAAGTTCAACGCTCTTCACCCGTCCGGTATCAACAAATCACAAGGCACCCTAGAAACACTTCACAAATAAAATATGCTTTTCCCTTCTACCTCCATTATCATCTGTTATGTTATGCATGGCCACTGCTTTCTACTTTCTTTATTGCATGCCACAACTTTGCATTACAAATATTAAAAAAAAAAAAAAAAAAAAGAAAACCTTTGCTGGTTCTGGAATTTTCCCCACGTAACCACTAACCTCCTTATCTTTCGCTATGCTTGCCAATTCTTGCCTGTTGTCCCGTTTCGTCCACGTGTTCGTGAACCTTCCATTTTTCTGTAACCGGTCTGTAGCCTAGATCACTACGTTCACATAATCCCCTCCACACTCTAACAAAGCAGCCATCCACTCCGGCCGTAAAAAACCCGTACGGAACCTTTCTTCCCTCCGGGCTGTTGACCCACAATTCGCATGAACCTTTAAACACGTCACACCTAACCCTTTAAATACCATGCCAATGATGAGGACGGTGCCCAGAAGAAGAACAGTCTCTGTTCGAAATATCGGCGGCTTCTGTCCTGAGGCAACTCCCTTCCTACATTCTACCGGTTCGCTGGATTTCTACCCATCTACGATTTTTTTAGATGTTGCGCAGAAACCCTTTCCTAACACTGAGGAAAAAATTGAGATTCGTATTTGATTTTCGGTGACGCTACGATTTTTTTTAAAGTGGCAGTGTGCACGCGCGCTGCGCGCTGCCCCTGGGCGGTACTCTCGCACTCTTAAAAATGAACTTCACCACATAGCACGCTCCTAGCCAACCATCAACCCGAATGACAACATTCTCGTCCCTGATTTGTTGAAAACGTGAGGCGGAGCCTATTTTGTGACACTTATGTTGTTCATAATTGTCACAAAAAAGGCGTACGCGTCCCGTTTTCAGCAAATCAGGGAAGATAACGATATCATTCGAGATGATGGTTGGCTAGGAGCGTGGTATGTGGTGAAGTTCATTTTTAAGAGTGCGGGTCAACCGCTTGATCCAGCGTTGACCAATTTTTGGCGACGTCCGATGTCTGTTAATATCCTTCGTCAAGGCCAGTTTTAGGTTGGTGCCTTTGATCACAAAAGCAGAGGCTCTTGGAAGCCGCCAATGAGGCATCATCACCAGTTGGTCCAAAAGGTTGGCACGTGAGAAAGCTTTAGACATAAGGCTTCCCACGGTCTTGAGGACACACGAACCCTGATGATATGTATCGATGGTGTCAGCGACTCGGACATGAGCCATAACGGCGTTTTTCACTTGATTTCTCTGAATCGCGTCCGTCCTTGGCGAGCGTAACGCCGACCAGCTGCGGGAAACGACCGCCTAGGGGCAGAGCGCAGCGCGCGTGCACACTGTCACTTTAAAAAATCGTAGCGTCACCGAAAATCAAATACGAAGCTCAATTTTTTTCTGTGTGTTAGGAAAGGGTTTCTGCGCAACATATAAAAAATCGCGGCAACTTTTAGAAGGCCATTTTTTGCTAGCGCCGACCGTAGTACCGCTAAATCGCGATACCGCACGTGGGATTTTTACAATCTGCTTCTAGCAAATTAACTCTAGAACAATGAAAATGGAATAAACAGATAGGGCACGGCATGCAATGACGAAACGAATGGTGCAGGTTTCATTATTCTCCGATAAACGGCGCCAGTACAGGAAGGCTCCGAAATACGGCGTTTTTCGCGTTTTCATGCGACTTTGCCGTTTTTTTACGAAAACAGTTTCAGTTATAAATGGGTAGGAAGAAAGTGTGTTGTCCATGTAGTGGTGAACAGGTGAAAAAAAATGTGGCTTTTAAAACCGCATAGTTCTCAGTTGAGAAGCCCTCAAAGTAGCCCGACACGACTGGGTCACATTCCGATCAGTTTCTTTCTCCCCCTCTTCCTAGAAAATGGCTGAAGGTTGAGGCTTAAATATAGGCACATTTTTCATCATTTCCCGTCCCCTGAAGAATGTATTTTTTCAAAAAGAATTGGAGATGGTCAGGTTCCTTGCGTGGTCGAATTAGCCTGCATTGTACGCTATCGCTCTTTGTGTACGTGAGGGATAGCGTGGTGGTTCTGCGCACGCGCAAAACCTAAAGATGGCTTCGCACATTGCGCAGATCCACCGCGCTATCCCTTACGTATGCAAAGGCGATAGCGTATACAATGCACTAAGACTGACTATACTGTTACTGACGTCCCTCGTGCGATGTCAGACAAGTAAAGGTTACTAGCGTGTCGCTGTTTGTTGCTTGAAGGTCGGTGCTCTGTCGTTCTGCTTCAATATCCATGCAGCTGCCTCCAAGTCAATGCAATTGCATGAATAAGAGTTTTACAAACTTCCGAGAACGAAGATACACGGCGCGCTCCTCCAATGTGTGAGGAAAGGGTGCACACCCTTTCTTGCCCTTCTCTACTCTCTTCTCCCCACGGTGTTTGGAGTACTGAACGACGATTTCGCACAGTGTAACAATCGCTCTCAATCTTCCCAGAATCATACGCGGCAATTCCACTTCAGCAATCCTGCCTGCTTCCACCAAAACATGGACTGTGTGAGGCTGACATCACAAGGTTCCACTACAGTCGGGCTGCTGGCACTTGCCGAAAGTTCATATACGGTGGTTGTGATGGCAACGCAAACAACTTCAGGTCACTCACTGAGTGTTTGGTTGCTTGTTCAGGTATGTACAGCACCTGCCATCGATCGTCAATGAGAATCACGACGTAATCACACGCACATATAACATGGACCGAGAGAGACAGGGTCCAGCGTTGCCCCCGTCTGTCTGGGTCTTTGTTATATTTGCACTGACGATGCCATGACTAATAGACGCCGACTACCCCAGTTTTCGGTATTACAGCCCTTACAAAAATGGCTGTTGACCTTTTGTCTCCATTCTACAGAACTTAGTCAACAGAGAGCACAGACATTCAGTAGACTTCCTATTAGCCTTGTGTTCACCTGACATATTGAGAGAGAGAGATAAATATATGATGACGATGATATGGGGATGACATATTGAACACGAGAGAACTGATGTTCTGAGGCTGGAACAACATAGAAGGGACAAATACATACAAAGCCTCAATTTGCCTAAGAAATTAACGATGAAAGAAAGTCACTGAAAAGGTTAGCCAGCTGTAGGAGTCGAACCCACATCTTCTGGATTGCCGGTCCAGGGCTCTACCAATTGAGCTAAGCTAACTCGCCTTCTCAACGACTTTCAGGGTGCCCCATCTGAAGGGACAAACCAGCCACTCTCTCTCACTCATCCTCCTTTCACTCTTACATTTTTGCTCACTCATACACACATTCATACGACGGGATCGACGCAGGCGGCAACTGTTGAACATGAGAGAACTGATGTTTTGAGGCTGGAACAACATAGAAGGGACAGATACATACACACGCATGGCTGGTTTGTCCCTTCAGATGACGCACCCTCAAAGTCGTTCAGAAGGCGTGTTAGCTTAGCTCAGTTGGTAGAGCCCTGGACCGGCAATCCAGAAGATGTGGGTTCGACTCCTACAGCTGGCTAACCTTTTCAGTGACTTTCTTCTTTCATCTTCTTTCATCGTTAATTTCTTAGGCAAATTGAGGCTTTGTATGTATTTGTCCCTTCTATGTTGTTCCAGCCTCAGAACACCCTTCTCTCATGTTCAACAGTTGCCGCCTGCGTCGATCCCGTCGTATGAATGTGTGTATGAGTGAGTAAAAATGTAACAGTGAAAGGAGGATGAGTGAGAGAGTGTGGCTGGTTTGTCCCTTCAGATGACGCACCCTGAAAGTCGTTGAGAAGGGGTCTTAGCTTAGCTCAATTGGTAGATCCCTGGACCGGCAATCCAGAAGATGTGGGTTCGACTTCTACAGCTGGCTAACCTTTTCAGTGACTTTCATCTTTCATCGTTAACTTCTTTCATGACATATTGATTTTATGTTGACTTATGGAACTTTAAGTCTTGTTGACAATTATTCACAGGAAGGTAACACGTCTTTCTGCAGACTCACCGTATACTTTACACAAATTTCGTGTGACCTTCATGTGTAAGTCTTGTTATATGTGATCTCAATTTCTCTGTTGACTTTGTTCTGACTCAGCTATCAATGAGTCGGCGTCACCCACGAAACTACATTGTTAGAAAAAAAGGTGTAAATAAGGTATAATAATGTGCTCTTATACCTCATTTATAGCTTCTGCTTCAGATGTATACCTTTGGAGGGTATAGAAGAGGTACGAATTTTCTATTTATACCTCCAAGCCTTTTCAAGGGTATGAAAGAGGTATAAAGGAGGACTAACGTACCATATTTATACCTAATCACCACGCGTTTATATCCGGTACCAGGAAGGCTATGCCCTTCACGGTATAGATGAGGCTCTTTTACCTTCTGTTTTTTATACCTTTACTTCCGCAACGAGCTGTATCACATCATAATTATTTTTTCTTGAGACGGTATCAGCTAAAAACAGATAGTTAATTAAGAAACACAGACATCAGTACAGTACTATCTGAATCCACATGGTTAGTTTATGGCAGCATAATACCTGTATTGCTAAAATGTTGAATCGAGATGTCCTCAACCCTAGGATTGCGTACCAGACGAGGGCTGCGCCACTGTTTGTCAAGTCGCCACAAGTATATTAGTATTTGTTGCTCTGTAAATATCTATCTCGCAATGCACATAACACATCGCGATGCACATTTGATGACTGCGCAGAGCGATCTTGCTCCCTGAAAATTTTCTTTCGTCTTTAACTCCATATTCTCTTTTTTTTTTTGACATGGGGAAAGCAACAACTTTATTTCGGGATGATTTACGTGGGGAGCAATTTGCACGAGCTTTGCTTTCTACTTCACCACCATATGCGTTTGCGTGTGTTTGTAGTATGTGTGTGTATGTCAAAAACTTTTCTTCCCTCCAAATGTGAGTTCCCTCCTCTAAAATGCCTATGCCTAGGTGTGATTTAATACCATGATGGTATACTCGTGCAGACCCTCGCAGGGGTATAGAGCTGCACCCCTAAAGGTATGGCATATAGCCCTTTGAGGACTATTTTTTTATACCTGTAAGCGGGGTATAAAATAATACGTAAGAAGGGCTAAGTTTTATTGAGCAGGCGATCTATACCTCTAAAGGTATAGATTTTTCTCTGAGTGTACCTTCGTTCTTTTTTAAAAGGCTTGGCGACCGTTACGTGAGGCACTCGGTATCTTCTTCTTAATCGAGGAAGATACATTATTTACTGAAGTCCGATTAACGTCATCCCCGTATGATGTGAATACTTTTTGTGGACTTTCTGTGACTTGAGCGATGTTGAATTTCTCCGTTCTATTGTTCACTCAATCGCAACACGCATAAAATACACGAAATGAAGTACTGAAAACTATATATGTATCTATTTTATTCCGAAAATGCATACCTTGAAAGTGGTTTCCAGTGTCGACACAATCATACAAAACATCCCGCGCACACAGTCACGAAGTATTCCACACGTACGCATGCTTTATGCCACACAGTGTCGCGTCGCACAATAGACAGTCAATAACGGGTTGTGGTCTGAGTTCTTCTGGTGACCCACGATAACGGTGGACTTCAAAATTCACTGAATTTCGTCGAAAGCGATGTCTCTGAAGCGCTGGAGAGGAATGTGTTTGAATAGGGCGTTCAATCGCAAATTAGTAATGTTCAAACACAAGTGAGTAAAACCGGGTAGAATGGTCATAGCAACAACAAATTTGGTTCACAATCAACACCAGCCACGGACTGATACTTGTACACTTACCTGAGGGGACGCAAAACTGCTGCCGCCGCTCGAGACATACAAAACCCTACAGCGCAACAGTCATGGTATGAATACAAGTGAAGCTTGACCACACACTTCTATCACACAGCTTAACCCTTACGACGCAAAATGATATCCTCCTTTGTTCTTTCATGGCCTGCAAAAACGATAATGAAATTAGCAGAACCAACACCGGCCACGAACTGATACTTGTACACTTACCTAACGGGACGCAAGACCGCAGCCGCTGCTCGAAGCGAACAGAAAAAGCCTACAGCACAACAGTCATCGTGTGAATATAAGTGAAGCTTGATGACACATGGCACTTCTGTCACACTGCTTACCTCTTACGACACAAAATCATATCCTCCTTTGTTCTGTAATTGACGAGTGAACGCTGAAAGCCTGAGACAACTGAAACATGTTGCAACCGTCCCAACGACACTCCGATGATGCTAATGGCGATGGCTCCTTCGTGATGAGGAGAGGGCGAGGCACGGAGGCGCAGAATCAAAATGTGCAGCAAACCTGTCGCATGCCCATGATCCTCATGTGGTCGTATAAGTTCGAAATATATTGTGTACTGAACTGAAGTATAAACAATACGAGGAACCGTTTTTTCAAAGCCATCGAAAATGTATTTAGTGTTTTAATAATGTAGTTAAAAGGTGGCAAAGTTGCGTTGAAGCTGCTACATTTAATTATAAGGTCAGATCCAAATACCGCTTTGTTTAGAGAGCCGATAGCACGGACCTGGTGTACATCCCACATGGTTTTTTACAACACACCCAGAAATTGCTGATATTACCCAGCTTGTCTCCGAATGAATAGAGCAGTATGCCTCTATATACATACAGGGCGTCCCAGAAAACGTGTCATTGAATTATAATAAAAAACTACACCACCTAGAGTCACGCGGTCAATGGCATTTGTTCTTACTGGGTTTTTGCCACCTCCTCATGGGAATGTCGTGTAACGTAAGTTTAATTATGTAAATTTTTGCGAGCTTAAGTCGGAAATTGGCCTAGTAGAGGTCACTTTTTTACCCCACCAATGTGAAGAGCGTGTCTAATTTCGTCAAATTAATGATAATTCACAGGGATATTCAGGAGCCATCCCATCACAAAAAATAGCCGAACATCATGCTCTACGGAAGTCGCACAGAATAGCGCACGATGAATTTTTCAGCGCAATCTTTGTCAGTCCGACGAAAGGAGGTTGGAAACCCAGCCCTCCCCGACACCGCAGAAAGAGATAAAACAGACACGGCTTATCACGTACGACTTTCGCTGGGATAACGTTTTCCCTCTCCCAATTTTAGGAACTGTTACTTTTTCTCCTATCACTCTGTGGGCTGGCTTTGGAGCCTCCTTTCGTCGCACTGAGAGCGATTGCGCTCAAGAAGTCATCGCGCGCTATGGTCCGGTGCTCCGAGAAGCACGATATTCGGCTATTTTTTTCCGATGGGATAGCTCGTGAATATCACTGTGAATTATCATGAATTTGAGTGAATTCGGCACGCTCTTCATATTGGTGGGGTAAAAAAGAGACCTTTACTTGGCAAATTTTCGAGTTGAGTTCGCAAAGATTTACATAATCAAACTTGGAGTACATGACATTCCCATTAGGAGGTGGCAAAAACCTAGTAAGAACAAATGCTCTTGACCGCATGATTCTAGGTGGCGTAGTTTTTTTTTATTATAATTCAATGACACGTTTTCTGGGACACCCTGTATACCCCCCCCCCCCCTATAGGATGCTCGGTGCCCCCTTGAGGTCGACCTCTGTGGACATTACTGTCCATTAATGCGGTAATTCATAGTACGTAATTTATGTAAAAAAAACGGTTGAAATAAGTACTTGCTACTATAAGTACTTGCTACTATAGGCGCATAGAAAGTCCACAAACTGTCAACAGCGACATCTATATACCTTGTCCACAGAAGGTACACATAAGGTAGTTCAAGAGATTGTAAAAATGATGTCAATGGCAATTCCTGTTGGCTTGATCAACAAGAAGTCAAAGTCAACACACTGTCAAGACAGGGAACAAGAAGTCCACAAGAAGTCTGCAGAAAGGAAAAATCCATTTTCATAAGGGGCATAGCATACCGGGATGGAACAAGACTCAAATGGAGAGAATTTCCATTTTCGTTTTAATTCAATTCATTTACTAAACTTGAATTGCCTAAAAGGCGCTGCAAAGTGTGAATTGAAGTGAACTGAAAGGATTGCGGCCAGCTGGTGAACGTTCATAGTGCAGAACAAACCTTGAGGAACACCCGGGAATGACCAAACGACACAGAGCGCTCAAAACATGCAATGAATATTTAATGAGGACACCGGGAAAAGACGGAAACTAACAAACAAAGTTGCGGTGCAGCCTCGGAAGGGATGTAGAGGGATTGCGGAGTCCTTCATGTCCGTCTCGTCATTCCCAGGCTGTGTTCCTCAAGCTTTATTGTGCACTGATCTCTGTTGTCTCGCGACGTAAACCCCCAATTATTATTATTTATTATGCACTATGAAGACTCCAATGAGCAAGGCAACGGGAATGCATTGACGATGACGATGATAGGGGTAGTCGTACTTAGAGCGCTACAAAGGGACGGCCATGCCCGAAAGCCGGAGCCCGGCCCGGCCCGCTCCCGAAATCGGGCCTCAAAGCCGTTTTTGACTGCGGGCTCGGGCCGGGTTTGGGTTCAGTCCGAGAGTTGTCGGGTCGCAGTCGGGCCGAGCTTGTGTGAGTCGGTCTTTCACATTATATAATACTCAACATACGTTTTGAAAACAAAGAAACCATGGAGCTGGGTGCTCCCGACGTCTTTCTTCTAAAACGCTACAACATAGGCGTCAACTTATTCTCGACTTCGCCACGCTGTGGATCTCGCCTGCGTCATGCACCCTGGACTAGAGCACTGCATTTGGTCGGGCATATCCGAAAACCCGGGACCGGCCATGTCCGGCGCGTGGGCCGGACCGAGCCGGGTAAAGCTTCTTTTTTGTGGGCTTGAGCTGGGCTCGGGTTTGACCATTTTGGGCCGGCCCGTACATAGCCGGGCTTATGTCGGTCTCGAGCCTGTGTTACCACAGTGTTAGATAGCCACGAACTTTTTACAATTTTACAGCCTGATCAGGGATCGGAACCGAAACTGAACCCGAACCGAAAACCGGAAAAAAACCGTTATTTTCTGACGAACCCGAACCGAACCGAACCCGAACGATTTTTTTGCTTGTCCTGAGCCGAACCGGAACTGAACCGAAAAAATTGATACGGTTACCGGTTCGGGAATCGGTTCAGAGGTGAATTAATTTCACTACTGACCGACCTTTTTTTGCTCACCTGAAACGGTTATCTCACGCCTTTCTCTTACAATCGTGTACAGTGAGCGTAAGCTTGCTTGCATGTAGCAAAATTACTGCCCGTGGACCGGTTAAACCGAGGCCGAAAAAAGTAACTGTTCCAATCCCTATAAATGCCCCGACCGCTGACAGATTTTTTTTTTGTCTGTGTATGTGCGGGGGTGGGGTGGCTCTCCCTGAGCCGAACCCGAACCGAACCGATATACCTGAACCGGTTCAAGCTGATAATTTCGGTTCAGCGGAGCTAAACCCGAACCGAACCAATATGCGTGAACCCGAACCAGAACCGAACCAAAAAAAATACCGGTTCCGATCCCTGAGCCTGATACACTGGGCCGGGTATCCTATCAATTTCTCGGGCTCGAGCAGGGCTTGGGCCGAGAAACTCGGGATCCTTCGGGCTTGGGCAGGGCACGGGTGGGTAAATCAAGGAACGGCCTGGTTCAGGCCGGGCCTGGGCCTAAAAATGTGGCCAGTGCAGTGCACTACCGTGGACAGGCGCGCTAGACTCGACGCCCGCGTGTTGCTAGAAGTACAAACCGCATCAAAAGCTGCGCTTGCGCGTTCCAAGTATGTGTAGTTTACACTGATTGGTGTGTACAGTGTCCGCCCCATTGCAACTGCGATGCTGCCTCTGCCGGACTTACGGCGTCCGGGTCGGGCTCCGGTAGGATAAGCCTCCGTGGCGTCGGGTACGGGCCGGGTCGGACCGATAGATTGAGGCTCTAGTCGTATTTAAACTCATTGCTCGAGGTTATTTGCGGTGCTGATTTGGGAAGTCCGGAGCACGCTCCCCATCTCCATTGCCCGCGCTATCGAATTTTCTGGACGACGCTGCCCCTCTCACACGGCCAGTCTTAGTGTAGCGCCACCAAGCGTGTAAGCAACTTCTAGCAACTTCTCAAACAGCATTCGATGTAATGCTCTTTGTTAAGATGAATAGCTAAAGGGGAACGTGCGAGTATTCTGAAACAAATGTAAGCAATTAAATGATATTTTAGTTCCGTGTTAGCGCCGCGAAGCAACTGTGGCTATGAGCGGCGTACAGACGTGGACAGATGGAGAGAGGACAGCAGGAAGGAGTGTGGGGGTGGCTAATGTGCGTCATGGGCCGACTTCAAGGGAACTGTGCCGAATTCACCTGGAACGTATTCGGAAAATCCAAGGAATACCTCAGACAGCACAGTCCGTCTAAGGATTCGAACGTACCACCTCCCAGTATTCAGTACGACCTTGGCTACCACCAACGATCGGGACGCCTTGCCCCTCCCTTCTATGCCGCTAGTACAATTAGATGTGGGAACTAATAATTGATGAGTGGCTAAAGTACAGTACCGCGTGGGTCGCGCAACTTTTTGAATTCATTGAAAAATTCTACCAAGAATGCCGCTTAGGAAAGACCTTCTTCAACCCCTTTGCATGTAGTCGAAGAAAATCTCACGATACAGCCGAAATACTTACATCCTGCTGAACCATTGTATCACAAGAATTTTAAAAAATCATTGAGCAGAGCAACAAATACGACACCACAGTGTTCCGTGAACTTTTGTCCCAAGCTGTACTGCAACTCCATAATGTCTGCAGCATTTTATATCGGCTGCGCATATCAGTTGTCATGTAACGTACGTCATTTTGCACCGATGCAAACGTGCTTATTCTTCTTTCCTCTTTCAGGCACCAGACGTTGAAGCGACAAACCCTCATTTGTCAATCGAAGTTGCCAGGATTGCTGCTTTTTGAGATGCAATAAACGAGTGAAACCTCAATCCGTCCCTTTTAGGACAATGTTGTATCTAACTCAGTTTGCCGGTGCATAAGTTTTACTTCGGATATCAGTCGACCTGTAAATAAAGTTTCCATTGGAATTTCCCTTGTGGTGTCTTTTCTCAACTGACTTTTCGGGGGGGGGGGGGTGCATAAGTACTTAGTTTGTTTTCCTCTTGATGATGGAGGCTTTAAACGGGCAACGGAATAACATTTAGGGAATGACCTGGACTAACCCGATAATCGGGGAATGTTGAAACTGAGCCTGGTACGGTCAACGCAAGTGACAAAAAGATTTAAAGAACACCGAAACTACGGTTTATTATCGTACAAGCTTTCGTGCAAAGGACTGCGTTCCATTAGGTACAAAATTAATTAAGTGTTTATTTAGTTAGAATTTGTATTGAATTGGTAAAATTTATAATTATGGAAAATATTTTCGTACCCGATGAAATGCAGTCCACTGCTTGAAAGCTTGTAGGACCTGTATGATAATAAACAATAGTTTCAGTGTTTTTTATCTTTTTATCATCAGCCGATGTAAAGGTGAGTCCTCCAAGACTTGTGGGGCGACATCGTACACGCGCCGCAGTTAGGACAGCGGATAATTTTCACAATTGGAGTTATTTAACGTGCGGCGGAAATCGCAAGCACACGTGTCTGAAAGCAATGTCACCGCTCCCATATTGCTACCGTGCTCGACTTCGATCATGAGCTCCAGGAAGGTAAAGAGAGCTTTCAGGGCAGGGCGCTGGTGGGCTGGATGTGTCCAGGGACCAAGTAATTTTGCGAGAGAGAGAGAGGGCGAGCTAAAATAATTGTTTAACGCCGTATTGTTACATTGGCGATGGATACTGATTGCTAATGGATGATGTCATGTTATTGTAAGCCCAACCAAAAACACAATTTTACCCCTGTTCTCTTCCTGCTGTAACAAAAGAGCAGGAAGCCAAGAATGATGACTGAAGCAACGGAAGCTACGAAAGCTACGGAAGCTACATCACGATTCACAGTGCTATCCACGCGAATCGTGATGGTCAAGTGCGCTCCGTCTCCTGTAACAGTCAATATTTACATGTACGGTTATATTTCCATCTCTCCCTTTGTCTTGATATATGTTTAGATATTTTGCCGAAAGCCGCCGAAAGCCTGATTTGCCTAAAACGCTCCTGATCGCATCGCCACCGACAGTAATGTCAGAATGACTCTTGAGCACTTCAGGTGTTATAGCTGATAAAAAAAGCTGTGGGCTAGACCCCGAGCGGGTGAGATTGCTGGTGTTTTTGGAAAAACAATATGCATTAATTTAAAACTTTCAGCTCTGTTTTCTTGTTTGTTTCTTTACAATGCTCTATAGTGAAAGAGTTCAGGCAGGAATCTTACATTACAAGTTGAAAAGTAAAATGGTTTCGCTATTGATTGTTTCGTAGTTTTATGGAAAGAATTCACATTCGAGAGTTTCTGTGTTTTCTGTAGTCGACGAACAAGAACTTAAATGAATCACATTATAAAGAAGTATATGAGTATGTTTTACCCTGAAAGTGAACTAATATTTAATATTATTTTCATTAAACCAAGATACCAAACTCTATTTCAAAACATTTTTCAGTAGAAGTGTTTCTTCACCTGGGTCTTTCACTCTTTTTCAAGAAAGGATTCGAAAGATTCGTGATTCATGAGATTCGTGGATTTCCAGAACCTTCTTCGGATTCGGATTTGGAAAATTCTGGATTCGTCCCATCTCTAGTATTTCTAATTGCCACAAAAAGTAAGCGCTCAAGGTGAGCTAGTTCTTTGTGTGTGTTGGTCATCAAGCATACCTTTCTCTACCGAGGCTGTTAGCTGCAGCTGCATTCATATCAAAAATATGTTTTCGAGACTAGCTCATACTTCATAGTCCTTTTTGTAGTCACACTTCGTGGGACTCCATGTGCCACAAATTGCACACTCGTTGTGTTTGCGATTCCTTCCCATTCTGAGAACACTAGAAGCAAAGCCGCGTGTGCAACAAATTGTTCTTTTTCACGCCTGCTTATGCTCGTGAGCTCCGGCGCTGATGACACTGGTTGCGCCGGAGAAAAAGTGATCTCCGTGTTCAATACATGGCGCTGGATAGGGACGACGGGTAGCGTTCCTGCATTCTCCTCTCTGCTCGTCCCTAGAGCCAGTGGACCTGTGGGGACCAGGGCTGGGACCAGGGGCATAGCAGTGGGTACCAGCGGGAACATCGCGCTAGCTCGGCGACTCCACTCCAAGACCGGTCTTGGTCCTTTTGCTACCCACTTTGGTTTGTTTTTACGCGCGCCGAGGTTGGTTCCGCTTGGAAGCCCCTAGGATACGACGCCAATTTGGAAAATGTGCATTGTACATGTATTTGTGCTTCTATCTAGATAAGTTTTACGGGACTCTGGGGATAACGGTCATTCTAAAACAGCTGTCATTCTGACGAGCGCGGTTTATGCGACGCGAGTAAGTCGTTTTGTATTTGTGTTTCAGCGAGCTGACATTGTATAAATTTGCACTGAGCTTGTTCCTGAACTCTTATAGGCTGCTTTTAGCACACTTTTGCCAGCGGAGGACACAACATTTTGTTGATAACCCACTCGTAACGTTCGGTGTACATTCTGTTCTACACTGGGTCTAAGTTCGTATTTTCTTCGACGCCGACTTTGGCGCACTAACTACATCTTGCGCGCTGATGTATCGGACATGGGTTTGATTTTTGAACTGGTACTTTTACTGGGTTTTTAAAGAGCGAAAGAAAACCTTTTCTCCTTGAAATTCCAGAATCGCAACTGTTGGCAGCGGAAGATACCTTGTAGGCTAGAGATAGACCTACGGATCTGCGACGCAACAGAGACCACCTGTTTGGTGACAGGGTGTTCCCTTTGCGTCTGCCCCTCGAAATGTGCCCGATACCCCAAACCTAACCTTGGTCAATTTGGTTGTCTGATCCAGACATCCGCACCCATACTATCTCGCCTAAGTCAATGCTGGCACAAGGCCATTTTCCTCTTCGGTCAAGTGAACCCAGCAAACCAGATACATCCAGAAAATGTCCATAGGATATCTCGCCCGGGACGTTTGGATATCCAGTGGAGTTTGCTAGAGATCCATTTTACATCCATGAGATATCCCTGGGACTAGCATTTCTGCCATGTTTGTAGATCCACTGAAAGTCCCTGCGACGTCTCTCACGGATATTTGGATATATATGGGAGGTTACCAATATCATACATATTTTACTTTTAAAAATCTCATGCATGTGATATTTAATGTTTGTCAAGTGCGCAGAGACCACTGCAAATGTGTACCAGCAAAGAATATTTATTGTGTATTCTTGTACAGCACGTACCGAAAATCAGCAATCCTCAGAGATAATGTATGTTATGTCCACCCCGACTATGTATTAATACAAACATGTGCAGCATCCTGTGCACTCAAGTAATACTATACACAGGGTGTCTGGTGAGAAAATGACATTAATTTCTAAAAATTTGATTTACTTCAGAAAATTATGAAACTACTTGGAATACACACACAGGGACTTTTGCCACAGACTGAGACTGTTTGCATTTGCGTCACACATTAATTAAGCTAAATGAAGTCTAAAATTAGCCAAGGAAGGGTAACGTTTTCTTGACGAATTCGGAAGCTGATGACCATAGCACACTATTCCAATTGAAACCATAGGTTTTTCTGAAGATTCCTAAAAAAAAACATTGATAGCCACAAAACAGTTACTGGGCGAGGAGTGGTCGACGGAATTTGTGTTTGCGGAACTTCACGCTCCATCCAGATGCCCTCCCTCCTTTATCAATGTGCATGCCGTCAATCCTCAGCCACTGATAACGTCTGTTACCACAGTAATGCCTTCGACTGGGTGTGGCTGTTTCCACTCTGTCTCGATAAAGGCAGAGCCAGCATTTACGCAAACACAAATTTCATCGACCACGCCTCGCCAAGAGACTGTTTTGCCGCTATCATTTTTTTAGAAATCTTCCGAAAAAAAAAACAAAACTGATTTTGATTGGAATAGTGTGCTATGGTCATCGGCTTCCGAATTCGTCAAGAAAAACGTGATGTTTGCTTGGCTAATTTTAGAGTTCAATTAGCAAAACTAGCTTAATTAATGTGACACAAATGCAAACGGCCTCAATATATGGCTGAAGTCCCTCTGTGTGTATTACAAGTAGTTCCATAATTTTCTTAATTACTTAAGAAAATTATCAAAGACAAGTTTTAGAAATTTGATTACACTTTCTCACTGGACACCCTGTATGCAGGAACTCAATGTTGTCGTGGTGACTGCATGAGGTGGTCTGCAGCACGTATTAAAATCAATGGACAAAAGGACTCACATCGATGACTAGCAATGCAATCAGGCAAATGCAAAATGATTTGCTCCTGAATGGTGTTTTTCATATACATTACAGATTTTTAACAAGAAGACCAGCAACTGCTTGACTACTGCTTTTTCCTTTGGCTTATACACCCTTAAAAATGAACTTCACCGCACAGCACACTCCTAGCCAACCATCATCTCGAATGATATCGTTATCTGCAGAGATTTGTTCAAAACGAGAGGCGTACGCCTTTTTTGTGGCACTTACGCTGTCCATAACTGTCACAAAAAAGGTGTACGCTTACCGTTTTCAACAAATTGGGGCAGATAACGATATCATTTAAGATGATGGTTGGCTAGGAGCGTGCTATGCAGTGAAGTTCATTTTTAAGGGTGTATAAGCCAAAGGAAAAAGCAGTAGTCAAGCAGTTGCTGGTCTTTTTGTAATGGATATATATATATACATATACAACTCCAAGTGCCTGCGTAGAAGTAGTCTATAAAACTGAGGCCCTCCCCCAGCTTCAACAGATAACAAAACAACTCAAGATTGTGATACAAACACAACAGTGCTATATGTTGAGACATTTCGTGTTACATCTATTAACACAAAGACACAAAGATGAACATCATAGCGTTGTACAAAATATGATCCACAATTGTACACAGGGCGGTATTGATGCACTCAAGCAAAAAAAGAAGAAAAAGAAAAAATATATATATATTGGTGGCGAGATTTCGTCAACAGCATACTGTGCTAGGGTGCCTCCAAGGACAGCGTAAGTTCTTGTGGACTGAGGCAGGTAAATAACTGAGCCAACTGAAAGATACAAAACATGCTGGCATTGTAGATATGTGAAACTGCTTTTTGGACAAACATGTTATGCAAAATGTAAGGTATAACACTATAAAAATAGTAATGCAGCTAACAGTACTTAAAACAATAATAAAATCTGTTAGCTGAAGACCTATCAGGCAACACACACACACACACACACACACAGAAACTCCATAGACTTTCACAACAAAAACACTTGCCTTAATTAGCCTTCCGCCTGTCCTTCCTTTCCTTTGCGTGGCGTAGCCATTCCTTTACTTCCTTCTCTATGTCGTGGTGTGTGGCTTTTCCAAGCTTTTTGTTTGAATGCACAGCTCCTAAAATATGAAACAGTGTTAAACTCCTTTGGTAACAAACCACATAGGCATCACAAGCAGCCATGCGATTCAGCAAATTTGTGGCGCATTCCCAGAAATTTGCCCCTTCCCCTCATCCTGTTATTGCCTGATACCACTAAATGAACAGCCTTTATGAGTGGCTTTCTCGTTCCCACACTTGCACAGTGTGGGAACGATATGCACTGATATAAGATGCACGCTACTTTTCTTTTCTTTTTTGCTCTTGTTATGGTTACTATGATATGCCATTTGGGACACACTTGTCTATATCAGCACCTCGTAGTTTAATGCCACCACATCCTGCAAGGCTATTTCCGCAAAATACGAATGGTGTGCAGTCTTATGGTCCACCCCCAAATACAAGATTCGTGCAACATATTTCATGCGACCAAGGTAATACGGGCTGCCGAGCCTCCTAACTGGTAATTCCTGACGTGTGCGTTGCAAATAGCCCATACAGTAATTTCTGCAAAACAACACAGTGAAATTATTCACTTCTCACACAAAAGGATGCGAACTGTGATATGGGGAGGACGGGCTGGAGCACTCCAGAGAAAAAACAGCACAATTGCACAGCAGCGTAGAATGCTTCAGCACCACAAAAGCCAGAGAGTGAAAGCCATGAACAAATGGGACTTTAATCAGCACCTCCTCCTTTCATGCCAAGTGCATGAATCATTTAAGTTACATAGCACTGCTTTGTGATGACTGACCAAGGGGCCTCAAAGAAACGAAATGACACACACTGCATCTCCTCACTATAAATATATCTCATTCACCTGTAGAGTCTATAAATAGGATAAAGCAAGGCAGCAACGTCCCCTGAACACAATGAAATATTCCTTCCGAGGGTGGAACGCAACGTGGAAATCTGCACAAGGCTCATGGTTAGTTGTCTGAAAGCATGCCAGCAGGGTACTCCTCGGGGCAACCAAGAAGTGGTGGTTTAGGCCCTGTTGCTGCTCGCCCATTTTGTCAACGCCCGTATTTCTACATTACCAGCAATTATGCCTTTAGTAACACATTTTTGTCGGGTAATATGCAGAGCAAGTAACATAAATGAAATCATAAAACAACTTCAAAATGATAGAGGACACTTACTTATTATTGCAGCACACAGTTTCAAATCCTTGAATACATGCTTTCCCTTTCTGCCCTCCCAGCTGAATTGTTCTCCAACGTCATCAGTAAAGAGGTGACCCATTATGCGTCTTACGACAGCCTTTACTGACCCTCCACCAAGGAGAGCAAGCTCCTGGCTCTGTAATATAATTTTTAGATGTAGGAAAAAAAGAAAAATAAATACACATGAGAAACTGTTTGGGCACCTAATTGTTCACATTTCTGAGAGTGAAGAATACAACCAGCATTAAAGCAACAATATTTGCAGCAGTATCAAGAAAGACAGAGAAAGAGATGTATTAGCGTATATTTGTGATATAGAATGCTATATCTGCTACAAATGCACACACAGCTGGGTAATTCCATTTTAAATCGACCAAGGTCTGCCGATGACATTTTTTTATTTCAGTGAAAAAAATATATGTTGTAGATGACCTTGAGTGAAGACAAAAGTAGGTTCCCGGAGCTTCCTACAGTCACCCAGTCCACAGATGGAGGTGACGCCGTCTTCGCGAAGTAATTTTTTCTGGCGACTTGGCAGCCTTACTGATGCCACTTCATTCGTATCCCAGCCCTCATAGCCAGCACACGTAAAGTGTGGGCACTGTAGTATACCTGTACAGAGTGAAAACGATGTCAGTTTAAAGGGACAGTGAAGAAAAAATGCCAAAGTCAGCAGCTATGACAAAAATTGCACGTTTTTTTAGCCCTCATAGCTCCTCGACGGCAGGTCACATATCCATAAATGAAGTACGCTTTTAATGTGCAATCTTTCCTGTATCGTTCAATATATAGAAAACCATTCTAACCCGTTTCGTTGCCTAAAGTGATGTCCGTAAAATTTGGTGAGAGGAGAAAATTGCCGATGTTTGGTATGGCACACCTCAGCCCCTGCAACACTTATTCCAATAATTTTGCTGTTACTGAAAGGCCAACCTATACCCTAAATCCAACTGCAAAAATATGTTGCACTATTTCAGTAGGGTGAACGCAGCGAATTTTTCTCCGTGCCCAGGTATCGCCGTTGCGGCCTTCACTCGGAATCCACTTTCGAGTGGCACGCCATTGCGCGTTTCCTATTTCACAAGGTCTTCTGTCTCTCTGATGTTGTACTGTCTCCCACCGCTGGAACTTAATTGTGGTCATGTCCAAGTTGGCATTCTTAATTACGCGCAACCTTTTTATATGTCGCTGGGAGACCAACAGATGGCGTGTAACATGCCGCAGAGAGAGAGAGAGTAGAGTACTGACTTACGTTATGTAGCTGAGTATAGCAACAACAACTTTTGAAACAGTTTTGTGAATGCAGCACAAGGTGTCAATTTCTTAACTTAAATTTAAAATCTGAACTGGGGAGCGCTACCAGTGGTTGATTGGTGGAGGTGCTGTCTTAATTACAGCAGCAAAAAAAAAAAAAAAAAAAAAAAAACGGTCAGCCTACATTGCATAGGTACCATGCCTTTCTGTGATGGAAGTTAGCGTGACATCTACTTGTGACATATATTAATGAAAAAGAATGGAGGACGCGTTCTCACGACAAGGCTTCACCTGGTCTGGCGTGATGCAACCTTCCTCTTTATTGACAGAATCCTGTCTAAGTGACCAAATAATGTCGGGACTCAGGGGATGCATGTGCTACCTATGCAGTGTAGCCGGACAGTTTTTTGTTACTTTTTTTTGCAGCTGTAATAAAGACGGCACCTTCAGCAATGCGCCACTTGGTACCACTTCCCAGTACAGATTTTTTGAAGCACACACCCTGTGCAGTATTGACAAAACTGCTGCAAAACTTGTCGCGAGTCAGTATTCCACTCTCAGTCACTGCGGTATAATAGACAGACGCCATCTGTTGGTCTCGCAATGCCATATAAAAGGGTTGCGCGTAAATATAAGAATGCCGACGTGGACATGTCCACAATTAAGTGCCAGCGGCGGGAATCAATGCAACATAACGGAGACCGAAGGCCCTGTGAAATGGATAACGCGCTATAGCATGTCACTCGAAAGTGGAATCTGAGTGAAGGCCGCAACGGCAATACCTGGGCTCAGAAAAAATTTCACTGCGTTCACCCTACTAAAATAGTGCAACATATTTTTGCAGCTGGACTTAGGGAATACGTTGGTCTTTCAGTAACTGCTAAATTATTAGAATAAGTATTGCAGGGGCTGAGGTATGCCATACCACATAGTAGCAATTTTCTGCTCTCACCAAACTTTACTGAGATCTCTTTCGGCAACAAAACGAGCTAGAATGGTTTTCTATAGCATATTGAACGATAGAGGAAAGATTGCACATTTAAAGCATACTCAATTTATGAATGTGTGACCTGCCGTCGAGAAGCTATGAGGGCTAAAAAACGTGAAATTTTTGTCATCTCTGCAGACTTTGGCATTTTTCTTCTGCGTCCCTTTAAAGTGACACCGTTTTCACTCCGTACAGGTATACTAGAGTGCCCACACTTTACATGTGCTAGCTATGAGGGCTGTGATGCGAATGAAGTGGCATCAGTAAGGCTGCAAAGTCGCCAGAAAAAAATACAGCGCGAAGATGGCACCACCTTACCCACAATCCATCCGTGCACTGGTTGATCGTAGGAAGCTCCTGGAACCTGCTTTCGTCTTCACTTAAGGTCGTCTACAACATATATTTTTTGAACTGAAATCAAAGAATGTCATCGGGAGACCTTAGGTGATTTAAAATAGAATTACCCAGCTCATTATTCCGCTAGCTAGGGGTCTAGCTGAGCCTGTTGCCTATAAGTGGATATCTTAACGAGAACTTCCTACAAAGTCGAAATTACCAACTGGTCTTCTTTCTGCTGCGTCAGGCTCCGTTCAAAACCTTCTAACTGCTCCACAGTCTGAAGTGCCTCAGTCAGAAGTAAAGGGGCACATGTTGTAGATGGCTCCTGTGGTACAAGCCCACAAACTAGATCACTGAGCTGCTGCACCGTCAAACGCAGAATGTGAAAATTTTTGAGCACCTGACGCTGAAATTCTGTGGGAAAAATTCACATAATTAGCAAAACCATGGAGCTATGATAAAAGCTGCATAATGAACACCTACCATGCTTAGGCAGTGCCTTTTCAAAAGATTTTTCAGAATTAGCAGCAGTTTCCAAGGGTCGTTGGTACCTTTCTTCATTATCTAGACAATTGGGATCAAAAAACAACTTTAAGATGATCACTGGGGACTTTGATTGCCAGGGGTGATACTCCATCCCATTGCTGGTGATGATAGGGGGAAAGCAATAAGGAGCCCGTTAACAATAAGGATCAAAGAGACAATTAATGCTCCGTACAGTGGCATGCAAATGCAGGTTGTACTTCAACATAAAGATCAACCAAAAAATTATTACCAGTGGGAAGTTCATTCTGGGATGCTGGGGAGGAATCCCTTGAGCGATCTGAAATTTCTAGTATAGAGAAAAAAGAAAAGGGCAAAAATGACCTATTGAATTTTATGCAGTGATGAGTAAAAGCTCAGTTTGCAAATGGATTGCTCATAGTTTACATAAATATTCCATATGCAAAAAGAAAAATGGGCCTAAGAACCCACAGTATCTGTATGTTTCTGATCTTACAGGCATATCACAAGGATGAGGAGACAGTTATCGGTATCCAGTGCTAACGTACCCAATGCTACACTAGTTCAGATCAAATCCCGGGGCTCCCCATAATTAAAACGATCATCGTAAACTGTTTAAAACGCGCACAGGAACCCCCAGTTCCGAGATTACCATGTTACAACTTGCATTTCATCGCAATCTTGCAACCTTCCAGGTAAACCTATGACTTAAATTTTGTTAGTAAATAGTTAGCGACATATAGAAGCATGATGCATATCACAATATATACTTACGCACATCTCAGCGGAAAAGCTGTGGGATAGGCAAGTAACTTCAATGCTACAAAATTCCAAAACTGAAAAAGTTAATCAGAATCAAACATACCGAGGGCTTGGTCGCTGTAAGGTGAACTAGAATGGTGACTTCTGCCCGCTGCACGTGCAAAAGCAAGAAATGATAGGTTTTCACTCTTTGGGCAGGGTAGTTTAGTAGTGCCTACCTTTGCTTGTAACACATGGCACATGTGGCGACGTAACTGTGTGCTGGACTGCAAAGTATAAGCATATGTGCCAACTAATCTATCAACTGGTCATCATCAATAAGCTATCAAATATTTTGCATTGCATGATTTGACACCACTACAGCTCGCTGTTTCTCTAATGGTATAATGGCTCAGTGTTATCTCCAACTGAAGGTAAATGATACACACCGTTGCTGGCTGATGCTTCACTGAATTTTTGGCCATGATGCTTCGGGTTCTTCAGTGGATTGTCTGCAGAATCATTGTGTCAGGTGGGGTAAAGGCTATATATTTTCTTAAAGCGATGCAGAACTTTTATACTGAAATCATGAAAGTTACCTAGGCTGGAGGTGGGTTCTACGGCCTGTTGGACAACATGTGCAAGGTATTTTGTGAGTGTAATTTGGTTCATAAATAAATATTTTAAATTAGTGCATTTTTAAGAAACTGATGCACCAGAATTGGCAATCTTCGTTTAAATCATCCCCTCTCCCAAAACTATCGCAACATACTCATCCAAAGAGTTCAAAATCTCTCACGTTATGCAGACACGAGACAACAGTAGGATGAAACAGTCCATATAGAAAGTGCAAAGGCCACAGTCAGCTGATCGCAAAATATGACATGGTTCACGTGACACTGCAAACTACAACGCTTGACACTGTAGGCTAATCTGGGGTACACGTGACAGCACAGCACTGGCTGCATTCAGCCATCTTGTATCTGTTAAGACTGTCACTGCGAGTAGTGTCATAGTCCGCAATCTGACTGTGGCTCTTCTAGTTTCTCCGCTCAATGAGTGTAGTTTCATCTTAGTTTGTCGTTTTGTTTCTTTGGTGCATGAAGTTCTTTCGAAATTCTTAATACAGCAGATGACTTTGTGCATTTTGCTATTTCTTTTCTCTAAAGGGGAAAGGGAATACAAAATTAACACGCTTGATCACGCATAATTAACTAACCACATTGCACCCCTAAAAGATGTCGTACACGGCGTACGCCAGGTCATTGAGCCCCCAAGCAAAAACCATGCCTAGATAATCTTCTCTTACAGATTAAAATTCTGTAACACTTAACAAAAATAATGTTACACTTCACAATATTGAGATCGAGATGCTGAGATAGAATAACGCTGTACTTTTCACAAAGCTGTCTGGTATAGGCGGGTAGTCTTCATCTTCACTGTCGAACAGTCGAGGAGGACGGCGAATCCTCTTTGGCGGGAGCTCATTTGTCTCAAGATCAGACGTAAATGCTGAAATTGCAAGCTTCTCCCTGGCATCCTTATAGCATGCTGCAAATGTCAGGTATTATCCATGAGGAAACAAGGTGATGTTTATAAAATGAACACTTACAAAAAATTCCTTTCACAACAACTTCAAACTCGTCGCAGTCAAGGCCAGGGGGAGAACCTTTTCTTATCATGCTGTGAACTTTGCTCATGGCCTGCCTAGGCCAACTGCACATGTTACCAGAAACCCAGCTGCATGGAACGACTTCCACTTCATCTTTTTCGATGAAGTGTGCGATTGTATAGGGGACCTAGAATAAAAGTCCAATTAGCTTGAAACCAATAAGAGCAGCAACGGACTCTTCACACTGTTGGCATTTGGTGCACACATATTTTGACAAATTACTTCATTTCATGAGAACACTTACAAAGACTCCAGAACCAGGGTCTGACTTCATTGTAGAATAGAGACAGAACTGCCATATTTTTTTTCATTCGCATGACCAGCTGCCCTCAAATTAGCTACACAGATAACAGCTAAGCCAGCTGTGTAGAACCAGCAACTACTTGGGAAGGAAAAAGTTGACCTAACCAGTTCACAAGGTATTTTTATCACAACATTCGCAAGTAGGCAACAGATTCAATGTAACAAAAAATCAAGAAAACCACATTTCATAGTGAAGATTGAGGAAATACACTTGATTGGAGCCACGGCAAACCTACTGGATGTCCAAAATGAATCATTACACCTCTCTATTTCCACTGCTGTAACAGCTGCATCATTGTGACTGTGAGTATGTACCAAACTTGATCTACTCTGTGTGCAACAAAGGCACAACAATCATTCCAGTGGCATGAGGCAAGCAGACAACTTTTGTGGGATTTTCGAGTGGCCAGACACGCACATCATTGACCCTTGCAACAACAGAAACTCCGATTAAGGAGGAGGGAAAGGGCTTCTGGAAAAAGTCCCTCACCCGTACAAGTTGACAACCAACTACACATGGCTGGCCGGACGACCTCAATGTAGCAAAATTTTGTATTTCTACCACATGACCATTTATGGAACAATATCTGTCTGGACCTGTGGTTCGCAGAGTGAAACTGGCACAAGTGAATGCAGCATACTGAGGCTGCATGCATTCGGGAGGGAGAGGGCCACGGTTATGGGAATCCGTTAGACCGACCTTCTTTTTCTGAGCAGCTCGCTGGACATCTGCAAGGATAGCTTCGGCATGGCGATTATATAGCTGTGTCAGGGTGGCTCCTGGTCTTTTCAACTGCCTTTTTATAGACTTCATGTTGTTTTCAAAGGGGAAGGCGCTGAAAGTATCTAACGGACCACGATTTCTGACATCATCAGCCAAATGCAAAAGCCCGTGCACGTTGTAGGAAACAAAGTGCTCCCCATACAGTTCAGCAAATGTTTGGACAAAATGGGACAACAACGAGGACGCATAGCTGGTCTGTGTTTGACAGAGTTCAGGATGTGCAAGTAGAGAAATTGCACAATGCAATGTCAGGAAGTTGAGGTAAGCCGGTTTAGCAAGCACACCATCGAGAATCACAGGACCTGTGTAGAGAAGAAAAAGCCTCAACTCAGAAGCTTTCCATCTATCGATCTCATCCAAGCCCCTCGGCTTGCGTGCAAATTCGCGGGGTATGCTTTGTTGCAGCGAGATGCTCCGAGTTGTAAGGGTACTCCTGTCCATGGGGCCTAGACGCACACACAGAGGTCCACTGAGCCACAGCAAAAGCAATTTCCTCATTACACCAAGGCAAACAAGGTGCATATAGTCCAAGGGTGCACTGCGCACCATGTCAATTGGGAGTTCCGTTAAAATTGATGTTCCTCGATGGTGTTCGTTGTCTTCTTGGGACCGGAAGTTTTCATCAGTCCTTAGAATGGCAGAGGTTGTGCCATAATGTGTTCTGTTTTCGTGAAATTCGCCCTCATCCATACACTTTGTACACCCCGAGTATCCCGTATGGCCTTTTGTACAAAATATGTAGGAGTGTGCAGGCGCGTCACAGATCATGGAGTCAAATTCCACATTGACAATGCTGTTGTTGAGAGTAACCCCAATTTGAATGAGCTCTAACATCTCATCAACAAACTTCCTCAGGTACTCATTGGCTGGTGGCTTTGACGTTCCACAATACACCCCCACTACAAATGGCGGAACGTTGCTTACACCCTTCATGATACACTGGATTGGCCATAGTTCAGTTCTAGAGCTTTTATATAGAGGAAGGCCATCCACATTAAAGGACAGTGCAATTTTTTGTGGCTGTTCATCTACGTTTCTCAGGATTGTTTCTACGCCAGACTTCACGCCAAAGTGGCAATATGTGCCAGGAGACATTTGTATGAGGTGCTTTGCGCTGCTTCTTGGGGTCTGCAGAAGGGTTCGCGCATCACGAGGCAGTTCGCAATGCGGAAAATGCTTCAGAAGAATGCACAACAGCTTACTCAACGTGCCCTGTGTTACGGTTTCTTCAACAGCCCATGATCTTATATCTCTGGATAACTCATCGGCGGAAAAACTGAAGTTTCTGTTCTCTTCGAGTAGGCTACTCGCATCGGAATCGCTGACATGCGACTCTTGCTGAGTGACGAAGGACGTAGATGGTCGAGAAGAACATTCGTCAGTCAAATTTTGATGTTGTGCGGAGTCACTGCAAGCGTTTGTTGCCGTAGCCACAGGAGTCTCGGGGCGGTATACTGCCGGTAACTCAACTGAAGGCGTCGAATACGTGACAGGGCCTGTTGTAGAACTAGCCGGACGTGAATCGCTAAACACGGATATCGTTGCTTGAGCTAGCGCTGACGCTTTTTGCCTCAGGTATTTGTCTCTTTGTTTCGGCATGCTATCTTATAGAGTCAAACGAAGCACTGTCCGGAGCATAGATTCAGAACAGCCTTCAGGCTCTTACATATAAGTAAACTTCCTACTTAGCAACGATTAAAAACTATATTTACATTTGTTCCAGCTCGCTTCATCGCTCGCAGGCGGCTCGAAATTTCGTGGTTTTAACACTGCGGCGTCCACTTTCAAACAATGATACCACGTGAACTTACACAACGCACAAACGGCGCGCAAAAGCTACTGGCTAACAGAATGGCTATGAAGTTTGGATTATCATACCGATGGCAATGAGTTGCCCACTCGCCGCTCGCCGTGTGTACATGCCGAAATGGGATGTTGAAGGTGATCTTTTGGTTAATAACCCACGCGCTTTAGTAATAGTCAGTAATAGAAAGTTATTTGAGCGGCGTAAAGGCGGTCGCGGTAAATATATATATTTATCTTTGCTACTTTTTTTCTGGGAGGTGTTATAATCGCTATCGACAAGAGGTTGGCTATACTACAGTCCATCCATTCATCAAGGCTATGACTAGTGCCTATGCTATATTCCAGCGCATGTTCGTCCAACATGAAAACATGTGGCGCACTAGCGTGTGGTTCCGTTAGCTGTTTTGCCGTTTTTACAGGTGAAGCATTTGTGGTGTAGCGAATGAACGAAGGGGCAACATGCGTTGTGCAAGTGCAACAATGTGAAAAATGTGTTTGAAGTGCTCAGAACGTGGTTCCGCAGCCGCGGTCTAAAGTGATGCAGCTATTGTGCGTGCCGTGCAGTGTAGCGTTTTGTTCAGTTCACTCTTCGCTGATTTGCTGGCTGCAAGAGAAGATACATCATATCCTACTTTCGCTGTTTCTTAGTTCAAACATATGCAATCGATGCAGCTCTAGATGCACTTCCCATCGTGCTACTGTCAAGAGGTGTGAAGGACCTAGATACATTTATGCTCCCATAAAAATCGTGCTCCGTATCATTCTCCAGTTTTGTAGAGCGAACGACGGCCATCGCTATCGGTTCTGTGATAACAACATTGTAAACAAGCTACTAATTTTGGTGTGAGCGAGAGAGACTTCATACTTTTAGAGTAGATTCTCGGGGCAGTAGAAGCTTTCTTTTTCGTGGTGGGTAGCGTTACCACAACGTCAACTGGAGATTACAACTGGTGTAAAAAATTCCTGGTGCTTCAACATCGTGAATGCAGCCTTAAGTGTACAACAATGTTAATGGGAATGGCAAGTCTGTGTTAGAAGAAGAGTGTTGCTATATGCACGACGTCGTGCGCCAAAACCGGAAGTTGCTATATACACGACGCGCTTCTGACCCAACCGTACATACCGTATATACCGTCAAATTTTCAGGAACACAGCATGTGTGCATGCACCAAACTTCAGCACTCTGATGGTAGCTCCAGCATTCCAGGTTGATATTTTGCAATTTCGTTATGTGGCTGATTTTCACCTAAGCGTCATCGGTACAGTCCACATAGCGCAGGTTCTTTCTTATGGTTCTACATATATGTCTCAGAATTCCCCACGTTTATCTTCCTTGCATTCCCTGTATATGGGGTTAGTTGCCTGTGTGATATAAAAACCTGATCATCATTCAAGTGAAACCTGCAGAACACGTGTTCTATCTATACCATTTTATTTTGCTATGTCAAACCTGTGGCATCAAGAAATTAGGAATTCATGAGCAATGATAAGACCGTGATATGGAGACGACACCGGTGCGTATCGGGTGTGTGTGCACCCCATGACAAGCTGCATGTGGGACTCAAATGCGAATGCAGCTCAGTAGCACAGTCCTTAGTTTACAGCAAACAAACCGCACTCTCCTCACCTCAAATGGATTCTTGCCGTGAGTGGCTGGCTATTGGACAGTGTTTTTACAGAGAAGCAGGATTCAATTTATTCAGAGTGCAATAGAGGGTTGTGCGATCAAGTCGCACATGAATAATGTGTGTAGGTTGTTGCTGGGTAGTTCTGTATTTTTTGCACTTTCCTTTTTTTAGGAAAAAATGTATCAAGACTTACGCAGATAGCAACACCTATGTCGGATGTGACTCAGCATGTTCTAGAATATTTCAACTTTACCTCTACTTCCACAACATTAATGAAGAAATATTAATTTATTATTCAAGTTAACTTGACAAATGAGGTACAATGAAAAAAGTGCTGGACGGGGAGTACGAGTGTAAACAAATTTCAGTTGGTTTCACTGCGTAGAGCACTTTGTCATTTTTTAAAGCCCGCTCCAGATTAGCTGGGACAACGTTTATATTTCCTGTTTGTGTGACTCCTCTTTTGCCACTTTCAGGGAATCAGCACTAATCCGATATTTATGACTGATTTCTTTGAGTTTTCGTGGTAAGATAGCAGAATAGAGAACGCAATAAGTGCTTGAGAATTATTTCTTACATCTCAAGTTTTACCTTGTGTAATTTCGTCATCATACATCTAGGCACCGTATCACAATGTAACATTATGTAGCCACACAAGGACCGATGTTTACCTAAACATTTACATTACATTACATTTACACATATGGAATGGAATGTGCCTGGCACACTATAAGTGAAGCAAGGCTGTAATCCGCAAATCCACCATGTGTCTAAATTGTTTGTCCTCAGTTTGAAAAATTTCTCTTATGAGTAGCTCACTTGCTAACTCTCAAAGCATTAAATAATAGGTTACAATATTAGCAGTTGCTCGGCATAAACCTATTGAGCACATTGTCCAGATAGCATTTTTGATAAAAGGTAAATAAATAAGTAATAACATTTATTTCCTCATGTGCAAATCATTTAACATTGTCTTACCAGCCCCACATGATTCATAAGACATATTGCACTGCGCATTTGCATGGAATAACATGGTCCCCATATGGAACGGACAGTGTATCAATTTTCCCCGTATTGTCGAGTGCAATGTCCCACTTTGACTGGTTGCCGGCGCAGCCTTGAACAGGTACCGTGTGTGCAGTGATTAGTTGTAGAGACAGGTTTTATCCCCTGCATGCAGACAGAGTTAATGACTAGGGCCAGAAGTTTTAGGGTTTAACCCAGTTCTTCCTTGAATTTCCGCCCTACATTGAAGGTTGCCTCCATATGGTGAAACCCGATTTTCACCTACCAAATTGCCTTCACTGACACATCTGCAGGAATGCGCACTAACTTGTTTGGCAGTAAATGCAGTTATATAACCCCACTATAGCAAGCCAGTACAGTTAGTTGGAGTAACTGTGCCAGATTTCTCAGGAATTAGCATACTGGAAGTTTTTCCATCTAAATTTTCATTAATTTAGAGCACGTTTCTTACCCAATTTTTACCTTCCCAATTTAGGAAAAATTATTTCTCCAAAACTTCACGCTCTACACATTAACATGTGCAGTGTCAAAGCTACCCCACAATTTACCCCACAATTTATGCTAACATACACTAGTGTATAGTCGAGCCCTGACATGCGACATTAGATGACGATATGCAGCATCAATTATTGTTCTCCGAATATGTAATACATCAAATTAGAGTGATGTAAGAGTTTTTATTTTATTTGCTTACCTTTCTCCATTTTTTTAGCTGTTTGTTATTCGCAACATCAAAAGTGGTCTTGTATAAGTAAGGATTGCGCCTGCAACATCATGTTATTTAAATATATGGGAGCTGTCGAAAGCAAAAAGGACGCGTCATTGGAGCACATAAAACATGCTAAAAAAGAAAGTTTTGTTATGCTAAGTTGTCAGAGCTTCATCCACCATGCACTGGTCTCGTACTTTTCTCCAAAAGCAGTTTCTACATGTGTACAGTTCACCAAAATGTGCTTTGTAATGACATGAACTTCGGATGTCCACTGGATATTGAAAGGACGTTACAACGTCTGGGACGTTACCGACCAAATTTGGACGAAGCCATGGATATCCCACAGATATCTGGTGGACGTTGAGATGTCTGAGACATTTGCGACTTATTTTGGATATCACCAGGACGTTTGTGGTTTGCTGGGAAGGCATCAGACATGATTTTGCTTTTGTTTTCTGCCTTTTGTTTGTGAGATTTCCTACTGTATGAAGTTTAAAAGCTGCTATATGTTCACTTTTTCCTGACGTGTCCACTTCCTAATTTACAACTTCAAATATTAAATATATCGCATATTCTTTAGCAATTTAAAATATTACTTCCCATACAGCTTTAGCACACGATACCATGCATTATCGCGCGCATATCTCGAAATCCATATTCGGGCACCAATGAAATCGCCGAACGTGCAGAAGCATGGCTAAATTTATCCCTATCCGTCCGCCGCGGGATCGTTACTAAAGTACAGACGAAACTGGTTTGCTAAAACTCTCTAATATTGTCAATGGTTTTCTATGTAGACAATAGATAAATGCGTTGTGACACTTGCACGTATATAGATCATTACGTGATGCACGTATTGTACTGCACAGGATGTGTGCACGCCATTTACTTTTCTTCTCTATCTCAAAAAACTACAATGCTCTGGTGGACGAAGCTTCGAAAATGTATATTCAGTCTAAAATCAGTCGATGGCATCAAACATATTCGTCTAAGAGCCTACCTGTGTTTGCCCATGCTCTTGAGAGGAGGAAAGAGATGAGTATCACACGCGTCATGGCTTCTACTTGTCTTCTGCGGACTGGGACTGAAAAACAAATATATATATATATATATATATATATATACACATATTTTTAGCCTCATAACATTCGTATGCATTCGATCGCATACTTTTCGCATTCCATCCACAGACTGAAACGGCGGCTAACCGTAGTTACTCCGAACACAGTCAGTTTTCACGAGTTTCGTGGACGTCATTTTTCCGTGATGTGTTAGTAGACTTTGAAAAAAAAAGATGGAAATGGGTGCCTGTAATAGTGTAAAGGTTATCAAAGTGTACAGTGTGTGTATTAGTGCTACCAATAAATAGGGCTCTGTGTGTCGATTCCACTTCGTGCGACTCATTCGTTGCAGATTCTTATTGTTTGTTTTATTATTTTTCTTATTCGTGGAAAGTTTAGGAAGTCGCGAATTTCGCAATAGCTTGATCGTCGGCAAAAAATACTAGGTTCTCCCGAGCTTAAATACTTTTATAGTCGCGTAACTTTAAGCTAAGTACACTTGTTGGGTCACTTCCACAGCTGCGGAAACAGTAACGTGAAGAGTAATGCTCTCGCGATAAGCAACTATTCGGCCCAGTCTTTGCAACACTGATACAGCGAAGAAAAAAACAGCTCACCGAAGTATAAAATGACTGAACTCACCTCAGACCTCTCTGACTACCAGTCGCCCAGCACTGAGAGTGAATTATCACCAGGTAAGTCTATATAAAGGCACATATTGTCTCCACGCGCCTTCTGCATTTTTTCTATCCCCTTCAATCCGGCAACAGCTAGTCGCAAAAGTATTCTCCAGAAGAGATAAGATGCACGATGCTCTTTTCACCTGCTTCCACCGTGTCACCTTGTCGGACGTTTATGTCACCGCGATATTCATCGGTTACACTTCCGTGTCATTGCTGGCTATATGCTATAACGTTGTGACTTATTTTAACTTTTCCACACTTTCAAGCAATACGTGTCATTCCTTTTTTATAATCGAGCGCTTTGCGGTGTTATCATGTGAAAAAAAAACTATTGTATTATATAGCGTGTTCTTTAGTCTTTACAGTTTTTTTTTCATTAAAAATGATATGAGAGCAACATCGATGTTGTTTTTGCAGTATTTCTACGGCCAGGCGAACATCCTGTGGAAGGAAGTATCTAACTACAAGGTGATTAATTAATTACCTGAAATTCATTAATGAACTCTTTAATTAGAGAATTTCGGGCAAAAGTGAGATAACCGAAATGCGAACGCCACCCATCTTCAAGCGTAAAGAAAGTGGAGAAAGCGGAGTATGACCCATCGACGATACGCGCGTAGCGAATGCACTCCAACGCCATGCAAAGGCGCAAGTGACGTTGTAAGAAAAACGATCTAGAACATTTGCGGACAGTACTTCACGCAGTGGGGCAGCCAGGGTGGCGACTGAGCACAACATCCACACCCCTAACCGAAATTCCTGGGAGGCCCTAAAGCCTTCCCGAAGCCAGCAATACTTTAAATGGAAACACACACACACATAAAACAGAAAGCCTTCACACCTGGCCATCCGGAAATATGGTACAAAAAAGTAATTGGACTACAGCTTTTTCCACCGTTATTGATCCTCTTGTACATTTTAATCCTTATACCATGCCATCTAATCATTTTGCCATCCGAATTAATCATGCTGCATTAATTTTAATCCCCATTTCACATAATTTAATCCATTTCTCATGCAATTTAATCCACGTGACTATGTGTGGGCTACGTGACTTTTTTGTATTTTCGGACAATTCCCATGTCTACTGGTATTGCACTTGTTTTTCATTATTAATGTGGGTTTCTGCACCATAATGGAATACTGTGGGACTGCCAATCTGGATTATGGTAATGTGGGGCTATTCCCATGTCTACGAGTTTTACCCATGGTTTTTATTAAAAACGCGTGCCTCTGCACTGTAATGGGTACTCCGGGACTGCCAATCTGGATTACGACATTGTGGGACTATTTCCATGTGTGCGGGTATTATCCTTGCTTTTGACTAGATATGCGGGTTTCTGCACTGTAATGGGATACGGTGGTACTGTCGATCTTGATTGCGATATCCTGGGTCTATAAGGGCGTCTACGGGTATTCCGCATGCTTTTCATTTTAACATGCGGGTTTATGCACTGTAATGGGATACTGCTGGTCTGTCAGTCTGGATTACGATAGTGTGGGAATATTTCCACACCTACTGTTCTTACCCATGATTTTCATTCAAAATACGAGTTTCTGCACAGTAAGGCATACTGTGGGACTGTCTATGTGGATCATTGTATCCCAATACAAGGCAAAAGCAGCATATTTAATGGAAAGCTTGGGTAATACCAGCACACATTTTGAATAAAAAGCATAAGAAATAATTATAGACAGGGAAATAGTCCCACAATATCGTAATTCAGGTTGACAGACCCGCACTATCCTATTACAGTCCAAGGAACCGCGTTTTTAATGGAAAGCGAGGAGAATATCCGTATACTACATGCATATATTCCCAGGATATTGTAATCAAGATCGACAGTCCCGCGGTATCCCATTACAGAGCAGAAGCCCACACATTTTATGAAAATCATCGGTAATACCCTCGCACATGGGAGTCTCTCACAATATCGTACTCAAGTTTGACGGTCCCACAGTATCCCATTACGGTACAGAAACTCGTATTTAGTTGAAAAGCATGCGTAATACCCGTGGACATGGAAGTAGTGCCAGAATATAGTAATCGATATTCACAGTCCAACAGTACCCCATTATAGTACAGAAACCCGCACTTTGAATCAAAAGCATGATTAATACCCGTAGACATGGGTATAGTTGCAGAATATCGTAATCCAGATAGACAGAAGCATGGATAATACTCGAAGACATGGGTATAGTCCGACAATATCGAAGTCTAGATACACGGTCTCACAGTATCCCATTACAGAGCAGAAACCCGCATTTTTAATGGCAAGCATGGCTAATACCCGTAGACATGGGAGTAGTGCCACAATATCGTAATCAAGGTTGACAGTCCCAGAATATTCCATTAGAGTGCAGAAACCCGCATTTTGAATGAAAAGCATGGGCAATACCCGTAGACATGGAAATAGTCCCACAATAACGTAGTCCAGATACATTCCCACAGTATACCATGAGAGCACAGAAACCCGCGTTTTGAATGAGAATCATGGGTAATACCTATGTACATGGGAATAGTCCCACAATACTGTATTCAACATACAGACCCACAGTATCCCATTACAATGTAGAAAACCGTGTTTTTAATAAAAGCATGGGTAATACCCATATACATAGGAATAGTCCCACAATATTGCAACCCAGATTGACAGTCCCAGAGTATCCCATTGCAGTACAGAAACCACCGTTTTTAATTAGAAGCATGGGTAATACCCGTAGACACCGGCATGGTCCCACTATGTCCTAATCCAGATCCACAGTCCCACAGTATTTCATTAGAGCGCAGAAACCCGCATTTTGAATGAAAAGCATGGGTAATACCCGTGGACATGGAAATAGTCCCACAATAACGTAGTCCAGATACACAGTCCCACAGTATCCCATCAGAGTACAGAAACCCGCGTTTTCAGTGAGAAGCATGGGTAGTACCCATTGACATGGGAACAGTACCACAATATCGTAATTGCGATTGGCAGTCCCACAGTATCTCGTTACTGTGCAGAAACCCACATGTTTAATGAAAAGCATGCGGAATACCCGTAGACGTCCATATAGACCCAGGATATCGTAGTCAAGATCGACAGTACCACAGTATCCCATTACCGTGCAGAAACGCGCATATCTAATGAAAAGCATGGGTAATACCAGCACAGATGGAAATAGTCCCACAATATCATAATCCAGATTGGCAGTCCCGGAGTACCCATTACAGTGCAGAGACCCGCGTTTGTAATGAATATCATGGGTAAAGCTCGTAGACATGGGAATAGTCCCACAATACCATATCCAGATTGGCAGTCCCACAGTATTCCATTATGGTGCAGAAACGCACATTAATAATGAACAACATGTGCAATACCCGTAGACATAGGAATTGTCTCAAAATACAAGGGGTGTTCAAGTCAAACCGGGACTTTCTGTCTCCTGGGTGTACAAGTGGCTCGCGCTACTTCTTTTTCGTCATTTTCAGACGCGACAGGCCTCCGCGTTCACCACGTGGTGGTCCAAAGTTTGTGCAAAACAGAAGACACGTGCTGGACAAGGTGGGCGACAACGAGGTGAGCGCGCACATCGGACAGCGAATTGTCATGAAGTTTATCGTGAATGAAGGCGTAAAGTCATCTGAAATTCACAGAAGATTTCAGGCTCAGTATGGCCACGAGACACTTAGCCGCAGCAAAGCGTTTGAGTGGTGCAAACGGTTCCGAGACGGCCGTACATCAGTGCAGGACGATCCCGGTCGGGGAGGCTGAGAGCCCAGTGTCAGAGTTCCTGAGAACATCCAACTTGTGGAGCGCGGATAACATGTCTCGAACTGGCTCGAAAGACGGACCTTTCTGTGGGAACGTTGAACAATATCATTCATGAACACCTCCAGTTTCGGAAAGTTAGTGCCCGTTGGGTCCCGAGGCAGCTCTCCGTGTTTGACCGGCAGAGAAGACTGGAAATCTCCCAAGAGCTAAGGTACCGTTTCGACACTGAGGGACAGCCGTTCCTTGATCGGATCATCACGTGCGATGAAACGTGGGTGCACCATTTCACCCCTGAGTCTAAATGCGCATCAAAACAGTGGAAGCATCCAGGCTCGCCTGCTCCCAAGAAGTTCCGAAGCACCCGGTCTGCAGGTAAGGTCATGGCCACGCTTTTCTGGAACAAGGCTGGCGTTGTTCATGTTGATATTCAGCCCAGTGGTACCACCATCAATGGTGGATTTTACTGCCAGGTTCTCAGGGATGTGCATAAGGCGCTGAAGCAAAAGCGGCCGTGCCTCATATCCAAAGGTGTCATCCTCCTACAGGACAATGCATGCACGCATACCGCGCATCTCACAACACGCGCCTTACGGGAACTTGGCTGGGACTTGCTGCCACATCGCCCTTACAGGCCAGACCTCGCCCCCAGCGATTTCCATCTCTTCGGGCCACTGAAGGCGTTCCTTGGGGGCCGCCACTTCAGCTGCGACGACGAGGTCAAGTATGCGGTCAGATCATGTCTGCTACGCGCCGGTAAGGATTTGTACGCTGCTGGCATCCAAGCCCTCGTGAAACGCTGGGACAAGTCCATTAGTGCAGCTAGAGATTACGTAGAAAAATAAAAATAATTTACCGCTTGTAAGTTCATTTTACTTTTGTGAAAAATGAAAAGTCCCGGTTTAACTTGAACACCCCTCGTATTATCATTATTATTTGATCATCATCGTCATCATTTTTTACATTTAGCCTGTCTGTGTGCCACGAAAATAAATCCTTATTGTCTATAAATCTATACTGAAAAGGAAGTCCTGTACTGAAAGTAGTGTCAGAGAATTGTGCATTGTGCGCTGCAACACATGGTGTACTAATGGGTGCTGTGCGTTATGCCTCGTTGTCATTCTGTGTCTATTACATAGTGATATTGTTCTTCCTGCATTTCATGCTAACTTGGGCGATGGTATCTTCATTGCTGCCGAAAAACTGTCGCTTGCCATGCAGAGCAGCTCTGACTCTGTATTTGTTAGAGAAATTGCAAGGGCCATGTGGACAACAGAAGAGCGTCAGGGCAGAAGCCTTACAGGAAAGCCATGTCAGCGGTTTTTAAAGGAGGGGGCCACAGGCAAGCGGGCGCTTACACCAAAGAAGAAGCGTAAGCGCACTGAAGCGTAAGCGATATGTTTTCTACGAGAGTATGTAGCAGTGGCCACGGATGCTGTGTTGCATGTTACTTGCTTTGAGATGGAGCCACTTCTGTGGAAACAATAGCTTTAGCCATGCATGAATTGGGCTTTCTGCATGGATTACAGTTACCGGTGCATTCCTCTCATGTTCTTGTGGTCTGATCCAATTTAAGTAGAAGCAAAAATCTACCAATTTTTAACCAAGTAAGATTTGTCGTACAGAGGGTTTTATAGATGAGGAGGGTGGGACCACAAGTCTTAATTTCTAGTCACAATTAGCCTGGATAATCTGATTAATGCAAATCCTTCTCTGCGGTGCTGTTGTGCTGTTGATACTCACTGTGCGTGGATGATGTCACACGTGGTGCAACTGTTTATTCCTCGTATTTCTCTTAGCCATCTCGCGAGCCTATACAGAGCGCTCGTCGTCGTTAACACCATTACATCTCCCCTTTCTCAAGTCAGTCTAAAAAAACCCAGTCAATATTACACAAAAGATATTTTGTCCCGAAGCTCAAAACCCAAACTCTTCATTGACTCTTCTTGAAATGTCCTTGCATGATACGGAGCCACAGATTGCTCTTCTGGGGGGTACCTCCGAGGGCTTCGACGTTGTCTGGTGCCTCGACGAACTGGTACTGACTCCATGGCTGGACCCGACCGTGGTTCATTTGCGGGAGTGGAAGCAGGTTGCTGCTGCTGACATTGCGATGATCTAAGATGCTCCCGAGTACGACGAAGCTCAGCACCGTCGCTTGTCCTTATGATGTAGGACCTTGGTGCCCCGGCGGACCCCACAACTGTTGCTGGTGCCCAAGTCTTGACTTTGCTGTTGTAGGCTGTCACTGGACTATCCGGCAGCAGTTGAGGCAGCTGTCTAGTTCCTCTGTTGTAGTAGACCTGCTGACGTTGGCGGAGATGCTGAAGCCGTGATACCACATCCTTTGGCTGTACCAGCCTTGGTTGCAGACATTCTGAATGCACCGGAAGAAATGTCCGGGTGCTCCTTCCCATCAAGCGTTGTACTGGTGATTTTAACACCTTGTCCCGCGGAGTATTTCTCCACTCGAGCAGAGCAGTCTTGAATTCTGTGCTCTCACAGGCGTACTTGCTTAGTAGTTTCTTCGCTTCCCTCACTGCTCGTTCAGCCATGCCGTTAGACCTCGGGTAATGAAGGCTAGAAGTAATGTGCGTGACTCCGAGGAACCTCATGCCTTCTCGGAACTCATGGCTGCCGAAAGGTGGGCCATTATCGCTCAGAAACCTTACTGGAATTCCATGCGTGGTGAACACATCTGTGCATATGGCTACCACCTCTTTCGCTGTAGATCGCTTTAGTGGTTTGACTTCGTAGTAGAAAGAGTAGTAGTCCAGAAGGATCAAGAACTCTCTTCCACCCTGGCTGAAAAGGTCAGCGCCGATAACCTGCCATGGCAACTTAGGGAGTTCATGGTTTATCATAGGAAGTCTCTCGTTTCGTGGTCGATGCTTCTCACATAGAGCGCAGTTTCTTGCTAGTTGTTCAATCTCAGACGTGATCCCTGGCCAGAACATGACGTCCCGCGCTCTCTCCTTCATCTTTTCTTCTCCACAGTGTGAAGCATGCAACAGCTTTAGTGTGATTTGCCGCATTGCCTTTGGGATGATTAGTCTGTTGGAACGAAACAGCAGACCATCCTGCGCGTGAATTTCTTCCTGGTAGGTCCAGTACTGACGCACCTCGTTGTCAACTTCGTTTTTATTGTTAGACCATGCTGTTTCGGCGTATTTTCGGAGCTTCTGCAGCTGCCTATCACGTTGTGTCGCTCGCGATATTTCCGATATTTTTTCGTCGGAAACATCGAGGTATTGAAGTACGTTTACATAGAAGTGCTCCTCTTCTCTCAGGCATTCCTGCTTCGGAAAGCGTGATAAAGCATCTGCAATGAACATTTTCTTTCCAGGATTGTATACAACGTTAATCGGGTATTTTTGAAGTGCGAGCCTCATTCTTTGTAGACGAAGTGGACATCCGTGGAGAGGCTTCTTGAAAATGGCTTCCAACGGCTTGTGGTCGGACTCGACCTTTACGCTGCGTTGTCCGAAGATGTACTCGTGGAACTTCTCGCAGCCGTGTACAATGGCGACCATCTCCTTTTCAATTTGTGCATATCTTTGTTGAGTCTCCGTAAGGGAACGGGAGGAATACGCAACGGGATGCCCTTCTTGTGTTAAGACAGCTCCAACTCCATCCTGGCTAGCGTCGACTGAGAGCGTCACAGGCTTGTCTGCTTGAAAGTACGCTAAAGCCGGTGCCTTCGTTAACGCTTCGCGTAACTCTTTGAAGCTGTCTTTGTGTCTGGTTGACCATTCCCAAATTGTATCTGTTTTGAGCAGTTCACGTAGCGGTGCCGACACTTGTGATGCATTGGGGATGAATCTTGACACGAAGTTGATCATGCCCCGGAAGGTACGAAGTTCCTTGACATTTGTTGGCTCAGTAACGGCGAGAATATCCTCGACTCGCCTTGGATCCACAGCAAGTCCTTCTGAAGTGATCATTTGTCCCAAGTACCGTACTTGCTGTTGAAGGAAACAACATTTCCTGATGTTTAGTTTGAGGTTTACATCCCTGCATCGCTCCAGCAGCCTCATAAGGCGTTGATCATGCTCAGCCTTGGTCCCTCCCCAGACAAGGATGTCGTCCATTACGACATCGACACCGTCGAGATCCTGTTGGACCCTGTGCACAGCTCGCTGGAAGACTTCAGGAGCTGTTGAAATCCCAAACGGCATCCTTAGGAAACGGTATCGCCCAAACGGTGTGCTCATAGTAGAGATGTATGAGGAGTCCTTGTCGAGCTGAATTTGCCAAAAGCCAGACGATGCGTCAAGTGTCGAAAAAAGTACTTTCCCTTTCCCAGACGCGGCGCGATATCTTCGAGTGTCGCCATGGGGTAGTGTTCCGGAAGGAGCGCCTTGTTGAGATCTGCGGGATCAAGACATATCCTGACCTTATCTTTCTTGACCACGACCACCATGTTGCTCCCCCACTCGGTAGGTTCCGTCACCTTGGCGATTACTCCGTCGGCTTCCATGTGGTCGAGTTCGCGCTTGACTTTGTCTTTCAGTGCAACGGCAATCCGCCTTGCTGGTTTTACAACTCCTTTTGCATGGGGTGTTAACTTCATGTGGTACTGTACCCGTTTTAGCTTTCCAAGGCCTTCAAAGACGTCGCGATAAGGTTGTGCTTGTCCGTACAAGTGATGTTCGTCGCTTGTTTTTGTAGCAACTGCCGAATGCACTGTGCGCTGGATCAGACCTAGTTTTTCCGACGCTTTCCCCCTCACGGTAAGCGGTACCTCATGTGGTACGACGAAGAACAGCACCTTTCTGCTTTGACCGTTACATGATGCTTGCAGAGGAATCCTGCCTGCGGCCTTTTGCTTGAAGCCAAAGAAGGTGTTCAAAGTAACGTTGCATTTTGAAGTCTTCTTGTTAGTGACTTTTCTCAACTGCCCGGCTGAGATTATGGAACAATTGGCACCAGTGTCTACTCTGCAGTTTAGCTTCACGTCCTTGATCGTAACCTCAGCAGACCAGAGATCGCTGGATGCGACGTTATTTACGGACAGCATTTGCAAGAAGTAAGTGTCTTCTTCACGTTCCACTTCAAGGACTTGTTTTGCCTTCGGCTTCCTTCTATATTTCTTTCGTTGTCCTTTGCTTCTGCACACACTGGCGAAGTGGTTAAGTTTACCGCAACTCTTGCATTCTTTACCTTGCGCCGGACATGCATCTTTATCGTGCGTATATCCACACTTCGAACAAGTTCTCGTTCGCTTCGTGACAGCGTGAACGTCCTTCACTTCATCTTTTTCCTTCTGGATATCGTCAAACTGCTGCTTGCTGAGCTCTCTCATCCGACATGTTTCTATAACCTTCTCACATGACGGATTTTCCGAGATCAGCCTTTGCTGAAGTTTCTTGTCGCGAACTCCAAGGATTAAGCGGCTACGCAGCATGCGTTTTTCCAAGGTCCCGAACTCGCAGCTAGCAGCGAGTATCCGAAGCTCTGTCAGCCACTCGTCAAATCGCTCCACTTCTTTCTGGTTTCGCGATCCGAACAGAAATTCCTGGTACGTTAAATTGAGCGTCGGTTTGCAGTGCTCTTCCAGTTTCTGGATAAGCTTGTCGACATCGTCACGGTCCGCTTCGGTTTCAAGCTGTAGCGTATTGCATATCTTCCTGCCTTCTTCACCCAGTGTAACCAAGAAGGTCGCGGCCTGAACTTCCTTTGGCTGCGCCTTTAGATTTGTCGCTGTAGAGAAGAGTCTAAACTCGCCTTTCCACAACTTCCAAGCTTTCCAAAGATCGCCGGTAACATCGAGTAGCTTGGGTGGAGGCAGGATACTTGTCATCGTTGCTGCTACCAACGTTGAAGTCATCGGCGTAGTAGTCGTTTCCATTGCGAACTTCTGCCAGCTAGGGCTAATCCTTTCGCTTCGAACGCTGGCCACGTCATCGACGTAACACCCCTGCCACCATGTCACACGTGGTGCAACTGTTTATTCCTCATCTTTGTCTTAGCCATCTCGCGAGCCTATACAGAGCGCTCGTCGTCGTTAACACCATTACAGATGAGACAGTTTGAAAGAATGATCGAAGAAAGAACATGTAATTCCAAAAAGTATAGTGCTGTGAACAGCTTCTCTTTGCGCTCCTGCACGAGTAACATATCCGAAACAAATTAAGTACTGGTAAAGATAGCTTGACCCAACCCAGCTTTTTTTTTTCTTTTTCGTAGCTGACTCAGGGTCCCCAATGGTATGGAAGGTGTTGTGATACCTTGTGATGACGCAGTGCTTGAATTGTCCAGCCCGGGGTTGTATGCAGGTTGTGTCACGAGAAGCTCATAGGCATTTAAAAAAATACTTTTTTTTATTTCCCACATGCCCTACTCAAAAGTAATTTCAATTTAGGAATTAGTGCAGGCCCTACTTTGCTCCTGTAATTAGTATCGCTAATTGGTATGAATCGATGGGTTGTCAAAATTGCAAAGTTGTACTGTATGCCCTTGGAATTTGTGTGCCAACAACATGAGCATTGACTGACCCTCCATGGCCAGTAAAATATCTTCGGGTAGATTCCAACATTTTGTGCATGCGACCGACCCCCACTTGTTATGCCAGTCTTCTTGCTCTCTCAGTTTTGGGCTTCTTCCTCGTGTGTGTTTGTGTGATGCATCTACCTTGTAAGGGTTTCTGAAGTATATAACCGAGATGGATGGAAAAAGAGGAAAGGACGGACGGACGGACGGACGGACGGACGGACTAAAAATAATACGGAGAGGTTGAACTTGTCAGGTGGCAAGTTCAACCTCTCCGTATTATTTTTAGTCCGTCCGTCTGTCCGTCCTTTCCTCTTTTTCCATCCATCTCGGTTATAAACTTCAGAAACCCTTACAAGGTGGATGCTGCTCCGAGAAAACAAAACAAAAGAGAAAGGACATGTAGCGATGATATCTGCATTCTCGCAAAGTGAGGTTCAATATGTACAATAGAAACAAAAGCACCAATAAGGGAGAGGAAAAAACTGCATCACAGCACACAGGAGTCCCTTGGGCACATGTATATTTCCTATTTGGTTATTACTTTTTTTATATCCCTTTTACTGACCAACGACCAATGGAGGTTGCTCAATGCCCGCAATTGGGGGAAAATAATTCCACAGGCACATGCTGCCTTTTTAATTTACACCACCTACTGATTCTAGACAAATTAAATTAGTAATGCTAACTAAGCGCTACATATCTGATAATTTGAAATTATACTTAGTATATGAAAAATTTTAAGGGCTAATACTAAAGAAATCTATTTTTACAAATTCTGCTGAATTTCTCATGATGCACCCTGCCCATGTCTTTCTCGGGTACTTAGGTTTTGTACATTACCTGTGCCCTTACCCGTCAGGCGTACCGTAACGAGGATTGACTGTATTGATACTGGCAGAGGCACTCAAAACTGCGTAAATGTGAGACATGTCAAATGTTAGCAGATGAGAGCAGGCTCACCAACTTAGTAGCTTTCATTGTGTTTGTTTGGATTTGTATGCAGCTGCGTACTAACAAGAGAGGACCGAGAACTAAAAGCACATCCTTAATTTCAGGTTGCTTCCAACAATATGCGAAGGAAAGGAGCTGTCCCGAAGGGAGAGACATAATGCAGAGGTTTCACAAAGTCAATGGCTACATCGCCGATTTCTTGAAAAAATATGTGACGTGAAAAAACAATAAACGGTATTGAAAACACAAAGAGCCAGCATGTGCACATCATTTAGATACACATTTACATTCCGTGATGCTTGTGGAGGCTCAGCATGTTCACAGCTGTACGGTCCACATTTTTTATGGCCTTACGACCGTACGTGTAAGGACCCCGAGCAGTGTCGTACAGCTGTGGTCCGGAGGGAGCGGTGTATGGCCTCGGGGCTACGGTCTATGGCCTATGGTCTATGGACTAGGCCGTAGGGCAACGTAGTCCTTTCGAGTCGTTCAGTTATACCGTACAGACTCCATTCAGAGGTGTGTACGTTTTTTTTTCCAATAGGGTATCTATGTTCAATTTGTTATGCTATCAGGTTTAGAATATGATTAATATGTGAATTATGGAAATTGATTCACAAAAATATGTGATGCGTAGGAAAGACGCGTGCTTTCAATGATTCCATGTACCAGACCGATCGAGAATCCTCCCCTCCCTACGGACGTAACCTTAACGGGGGGGGGGGGGGAGTTTATGGTCGGTGGCTTCCATCTCTCACTTAATTGTTCAAATCCACTAGTTGGTCCTGTTTGCTCATTGAAAAAGACAAGTTGCTGTACTGATTCTGTGGTGTACTCACGCTGGTTGCTTAGAAATGATTTTCCTGAGTTAATTATTGTTTTGACTTTGTTTGAGGTATTCACTGGATTGATATTAAGAAAAATATTTTGTGAACTGGGAATTATGTACGCAGGATGTACGAGTTGTGTAGGATATTTATGTAGTTGTGTTCCTCTGTAGGAAACTTTTAGGTGTTTCTTATTTGCTTAGAGAATGCTTGCCTGAAATAAATGTTGTCTTGTATTTGTTTCAATTGCTCACTAAAATTCACATTGATAAAAATAATGATCTTGAATCGAATATTCTCTGAGTTTGGAGAGCCTCACATTTCTGAGTTGCATTTCAGATGTGTTGGTTCTGCGTGGTTCATCTGTGTAGAACTTTCTGTTACAAGATGCTATGAAAATTCAAGGTGAAATTTTAATTAAATTTAAGTGAAAACACAAAGCAAATTGAAATGGCAGAAAATCCAGAACAATGCTACGAAAGAAGGGGTGCATATTTATGCATTAACTGAAACACATCTTAGAGACAGCGAGACACCCCTCCTGGGACCAAAGTGGACATGGGTAGGGAAAAAGAGACAGGGAAGGCAGAAGAGCGGAGGGTGAGTTGGCTTCCTCATAAATGCCGAAGAAATTACTTGTGAGATCCAAGATAACTGCAACGATTCGGAACACATGCACTGAATAAAAGTAATGCTCAAAAATGTCTAAATGGCCAGTAGAAATGAGAACCCAACTTGGAATCAAGAAATACATAGCTGCCTACAGAATGACATAAATAAACAAAGCAAGAAGGAGGCAACAGTTATTCTTGGCGACTTCAACTCACTCCTTGTGGAAATTGGTGGCCGGGAAGAAAGAGCAGGAGGTCTAAGGAACCTAGTAGAAGAAAATAACTTCGGTACATGTCTAGTTTAGCGCGCCACTCAATTTGTGCCTCGAAATTTACATACCTGAATAAATTATCCGAATGCATCGTAATCCATAATAAGCGACGGTCAGTTTCGGAAATTCTTCAAGACAGCATTCCTCAACGGAAACTTTCGGCGTCGGAGTCCCACGACCATGTACACACGCCCATTGTTTACAAATGTGTGCCTTCGCACTCCTTCTGGTGTCTCCCTTTCCTGTTCACCCTTGCCCTTTTGCAGGGAATTCGTTTGGCTACCGGCTAGGGAAGGAACGTGTGATAACAGCTACCACGTTCCTTGGTGCGCATTTCTCGAGTTAGCTGCGAACCGTCTTACTTTTCAGGGCGTTCATGGTGGCGCTGCAAGTGACACGTGTTCCGCGTTGCAAAGGACATGGAGTGGTCGCTCCACTGCTCTACATATCCAAGAGGCGGACTTTTTAAACATGTCCCCAAGCAGCACAATGTACTGAAAGTCGAGTGCAATAGGGGTGGACGGGTAGGTGGAAGGCCTTGAACACGCTCTTGCAACTAAAAAACATTGATAGACACATACCGTCCACCTCTATTGCACTCGACTTTCGGTACATTGTGCTGCCTGGGTCATGACAGAAGTTCCGAGAACAAGGAATTATTTCCAAGGCGATAACGGTGGTTGTGATGGTAGAATTCAATAAAGGCCCAGATACGAATAACCTTTTACGAAAGCCGGCTACCCTTCTTTGAATGAGAACATCTCTACGCGTTTTCATTTGTCTAGTATTATTACAACATTGCACAAAACAAGTTTGAACTGGAAACTTAAAGTGTATCCGTTCGTAGAGTGCCGGCTGTCTTATGTGGTTATTTCACAACACTAGACTTTTTCTTCTTTTCTCTTTCTTTTTTGGTAACGGGGTGGTTACTTTTATTTTTATTTTTATGCATTTCTTTGTGGGGGAGGTGAGGGCAGGTAGCGCCTTTCTGGTAACCAAGTTGTGTGTGAGGCAGTGGTTACTATTTTGATCCATTCTGCAGAAATTAAAAAAGGAGGGGACGCGCTAAGACGCCAGATTGATACGATCACTAAAGTCATTTACGCAAAGGAATACAGCAGAAGCGTGTTTTCATCGCGCAGTTCTTGTTGTTTTCTTTTATTTGCTCAGCGGAATACTTTGGTCTTTTTTGAAGGCTTTTGCGTCTCCATGGACACTTATACTTTACACATAGTTTCGTGCTTCCCGTTCAACTTGGCACATGTATATAAGGCGTGCAAGCCTATTTCTGCCAAACCATAACTGAGTGTGTATTCGGTCAGCCAAATGAGCGTCGTTCGTTGTCTATTGTTTTTCTTTTTTCTTTTTTATAACCATGGCGCAATGGTCTTTCGGTTTCTTGCCGTAGCTCACGGGTGTGCCAGTAGAGTTCTTCCTCCAATCCAGCAAAGAAAGAAAAGAATGCAGATGCACAAACCATTTCAACTCCATGATTTAATGAGCAATGACCTGGCAACAATACATTGTCTAGAGTCTTTTGGGTTCTTAGCAACATGTACACTTTGCAGCACTCAGTTGTCACTGAACAGTGATACTCAGAGCAGTGATGGGTATATACGGAGATTGCTTCTAGGAGAGGGCAAAAAGCAAATTACCAAATGAAATAAAAGCAGTGGGGTGACATAAAAACTGCAATAGGCAGTGGGGGACGGGATGAAAGTGAAATTAAAAACTACAATAGGCCGTGGGGGATGGGATGAAAGTGAAATTAAAAACTGCAATAGGCAGTGGAGGACGGGATAGAAGTGAAATTCAAAACTGCAATAGGCAGTGGGGGCGGGATGTAAGTGAAATTAAAAACTCCAATAGGCAGTGGGGGGCGGAATGAAAGTGAAAATGAAAAACTGCAATAGGCAGTGGGGGACGGGATGCAACTGAAATTTGAGACTGCAATAGGCAGTGGGGGGCGGAATGAAAGTGAAAATGAAAAACTGCAATAGGCAGTGGGGGACGGGATGCAACTGAAATTTGAGACTGCAATAGGCAGTGGGGGGCGGAATGAAAGTGATATTAAAAACTGCAATAGGCAGTGGGAGACGGGATGCAAGTGAAATTTGAAACTGCAATTTAGGCAGTGGGGGTGGGATGAAAGTGAAATTAAAAACTAAAATACTAAAAACATGTCCTCTCCTTCTCTGTTGTGGATCTGGTGGCCTTTGGTTTCCTGTACGCGCCTAATCGCCTTCTTCGCTGTCGGAATCCCTGCCTTGTATTGCCAGCTGAGCTGCGGGATTGTACAGCTCAGCGGCGACAGCGATGAAGGAGTTGAATTCGTCCCAGCCGGGGTGCGGAGCGGCCCACCTGGCAAACATGAACTTCGCCAGGTAGCCCACGAAGTGTTGTCTGTTTGTGCGCCCTGCGTGCATAATTTACGTTTATTCAAACATATTACAACATTTGAAACTTATATGCCTACCTGCCGGGATATAGTGCTTTGCATGTGTCCATGTGCCCTCAAGGGTGTTGGTGCAGGCTCCGGCAGGCTCCGGTTGCAGGCCTTATATACATGTGCCAAGTTGAACGGGAAGCACGAAACTATGTGTAAAGTATAAGTGTCCATGGAGACGCAAAAGCCTTCAAAAAAGACCAAAGTATTCCGCTGAGCAAATAAAAGAAAACAACAAGAACTGCGCGATGAAAACACGCTTCTGCTGTATTCCTTTGCGTAAATGACTTTAGTTATCGTATCAGTCTGGCGTCTTAACGCGTCCCCTCCTTTTTTAATTTCTGCAGAATGGATCAGAATAGTAACCACTGCCTCACACACAACTTGCTTACCAGAAAGGCGCTACCTGCCCTCACCTCCCCCACAAATAAATTAATAAAAATAAAACGAAAAGTAACCACCCCGTTACAAAAAAAAAGAAATAAAAAAGAAGAAAAAGTCTAGTGTTGTGAAATAACCACATAAGACAGCCGGCACTCTACGAGCGGATACATTTTAAGTTTCCAGTTCAAACTTGTTTTGTGCAATGTTGTAATACTATTAGACAAATGAAAACGCGTAGAAATGTTTTCATTCAAAGATGGGCAGCAGGCTTTCGTAAAAGGTTATTCGTATCTGGGCCTTTATCAAATTCTACCATCACAACCGCCGTTATCGCATTGGAAATAATCCCTTGTTCTCGGAACTTCGGTCACGACATGTTTAGAAAGTCCGCCTCTTGGATATGTAGAGCAGTGGAGTCCATGTCCTTTGCAACGCGGAACACGTGCCACCTGCAGCGCCAGCGTGAACGCCCTGAAAAGCAACACGGTTCGCAGCTAACTCGAGAAATGCGCACCAAGGAACGTGGTAGCTGTTATCACATGTTCCTTCCCTAGCCGGTAGCCAAACGAATTCCCTGAAAAAGGGCAAGGGGGTACAGGAGAGGGAGACAACAGAAGGAGTGCGAAGGCACACATTTGTAAACAATGGGCATATGCACATGGTCGTGGGCTCCGACGCCGAAAGTTGCCGTTGGGGAATCCTCTCTTGAAGAATTTGTGAAACCGACCGCCGCTTATTTATTATGAACACGGTCTTTCGGATAGTATCAAAACGAATTGTCTGTACCACGGTCTTTCAATAGTCTCTCTGGTCTGGAAACTCCGCTAAAAGTTTCCGTAGGGCGCCGCGCTTCCGCATGGCGGCGCCACCGTTAGTCTGAGGGCGACCGTTCGGATGTTATTTGGGTTGCTGCTACGGGCGAAACCGCGCCTGGCCGCGCTTCTCTGGCTGTATTTAAGAACACATGACTTACAGAGTGTGTTCCAGGTGAGGTGCCGATGCACAACTTAAGAAATGTACATGATAAAGCCTCCTTTGCGTTAATCACGATTGATTTTACAGCGATTTCGCCGTATGCCCGCTGGCACTCTGCGAGGTAAGTCGAAGCACACTCGCGTTCCAGAGAGCACTGCTTGGGGATCATATCGCACCCTCTACTCAGCCCATAGCTCGTAGCGATCACGATCGCGGCAGTCTTACCAGTGTTTCGTGATCCGCACTCATGATTGCGGTCATATAGCTTGGACAAGGCATTGCAATCATGGTCGCGCCGACCACGAACCGAGCTAGCAGCATGTCATATTGCGGTGATCGAACTCTGACAACGACGGACAGGGGGTGGTAAGCAAAACTTCCCCCATTGGCGGACAATGTTCGGTGCTAACGCAGTGCTTATATTTTAGATTTCTGACCCGTACATGAGCTGCGTAATTATAGTGGAGCCTCGGATATTGTGATGTGCTCGACGGGAGGACTGCTTAACTTGTGTGCCGAAAATCGCATGGGTGAACTTGTTGAAAAGAGACACTTCTGCAAGAAGACAAGTGAGTTGCAAATCAAGTGGAGAGGGGTACCTTGTACAGTATTTTAAGTGGAGTTTGTGGTGTGTACTTGGTGCTTTACTTAAGTACATTTTTTTAATGCACCTTACTCATCACTGACAGAGGTGTATGCCTTTGTGGAAACCATAGGGGTTGGCCCTGAAAAGGGCTTTTATGGTCTTTGGCTTGCGCTTGTATCAGAGCAATGATGTCTTCAACCATTCAGTTTGATCCTTCATGAGGTTTCTTTGCCTTATTTCTTCCTTCCGCCAGCAGGTGCAGTCCTTCGTACTTCCTCGTTGAATTTCTTGTTCTTCTCTCGTGTGAAGAAATGCAGACGGCATCGCAGGAAGAAGTTCAACACCTCTGCTGTTTTCGCAACATAGTGTTCGCTGCACCCAACTGCAGCACTTGGTCAGTCGTCATCGATAAGAACAGCCTCGATGATGTCTGCATACATGGAAAATTTGACGTGTCTTTGCGTGGATTCCTCCACATGCAATTCCGCGAACTTGATCAACTTCATAAGCCCTGGCGATGGCCTCTTAAGGCCTCCATGGGTCTTTAAGGCAATCAGGTCCTGCGCAGTTTCTTGCTCTTGGCTTTCCAACGGTGCAAGGCATGGTACGCCATCTCCTCCACGAAATTTGTGCACAAGGTAGCCGCCGAGGTACTTCAAAATGGCATCCCTGGTTCCACTTTCAGCCTCCTGGTGCAGATCCACATCCCTTGCACATTCTGGATCTAGCAGGACATTGTCTAGCTGTTCCACCAGGGCACTGACCTAGAAGTGTAAAAATAGATAAAATGACCTGGAAGTTTACCTTGGCCCATAACATACATGTTCAAATACTAGCGTCATATCAGCATGGAATGTTGTACTTCGCATGCGATGTTGTAGAATTAGTTCCTGTAGTTCCAGTGCTGTAGTTTCCCTTACGTGGTTACTTGAAGGCGACTTCTGATCAAACAGGCTCTGGAGCGTCAGTAGGAGTTGTGGTTCCTGGGCCTGGACGTTCATGCGTTGTGGAGGTTTCACAATATTCTTCAAGGACAGCATACGGTAGATATACAAGAACTGTACAGCTGTCGGGCGCCCACCATCCCCGGTGACGTGTCTGATGATGCCAAAAATGTCTGCAAGACATATATTTTAGGGTTAGCTGTGCTTTGCCGGCTTTCAACATAAGGGTCTGGTCATGGCCAGTAACACAGAACACTGTTTTTACCTCAAGGGGTTCTTGACCGAGGTTTCCAGTGAGCACATACTTGTACCCTGGGGCGCTTAGTGATTCGACTAAGTCAACAGTGCTCTTCAGAGTTATCCTTAACGCTGCACAGGTTTGCCTGCTGAGAAAGCAAGCTTGCTGCTGTTGGTTCAGCGTTTTCCTATAATTGCACCAGTCCTCCAGCCACGTGATGCTCTCTTTGATGACCTAAATAAGAGGTATTCAGTTTGCCGTAAGCAAATGCATTGAAACTGCAACACTGAGTGTCCACTGCGTTTCCAAAAGCTACATTGAGCTGTCCCGGCCCAGCCTTAGCAACATCTTCCGGTCGCTGTAGGTTCAAGCAGTCATACAGGGTACTCAGCCTCCGCGTGAAAGGCACTGTCGCTTCACAGTCATGCAGCTTGTTGCACTCTTGTCTAGTGCTGTAGAACTCCACGGATGGAGCAACCGATTCACTGAAAAGCTTAAAAAGAAAACGAATTTGTATTCTTCCTTGAAGTAAAACCCATTTCAGCATAATGATGCCCTATGCTGATGTCATACAAATATTAAACGTTTAGCAGCAAGTATGAATGGCTGAGACTCTAAGAAAAGAAAAAGCTCACCTGGACAGCAAGCTTTACGTTCATCTTTTGGAACCCATTTGGGAACACGTGAGCCTTCGTAAGTTTTGCCACTGAGCGGAGACCAGCTTGCTGCTCTTCGAGTAGGGCGTGGTAATGACGGTGATACACTTCTTTTCCACCAGGAAGCTAGAATTGCAGATAAAGTATCAGTTGGAATTCGTGTTATGTAGCTATATGTAACGCATGAACTTACAATGAATTTCCCAACTTTCAGCAGGTTATTCCGAATGCACTTAAAGATGTGCGGAACATCGATGATGCAGAAAATTCGCCTGTCTGGAATACTGGGATGCTCAAATGATGTACTGGGGTCACCTTCTCCTGATATCCCTTAAGAAAAAGACAGTTTCAGTGCAACATCATCTTCAGCAAGGCGTTCAGGATGGGTCTCTGGTGCAGTAATGTCCAAAGTATTAAACAATGAACGCAAAACAATAGCCTTAATATACAGGAGTTACTTAATAAAAATCCCATAGCAAGTTCCTTCCCTGCTTCTATTCACAACAACTTTTAAAATGAGAGTAAAGTTGAGTGTTATGTATACCAAATTCCTTAGTGCCAGTGATGGCCAGTAGTTAACTACATGTAGTTAAACTACCTGATTGTAGTTAAAAAGTAGTTATCAACTACTTGCAGAAATGTAGTGGAAACTACTAGTTATACTACTATTTCGGGTAGTTAACTAGAGTAGTTAGGCTACTGCAGTCACCAACTACTTCCGATTTTACCGCAAGCTTTACGGCACGATTGTGCTTCCGACTTTTACCTCGAGCTACTTGTTTGATGAGAACGGAGGTGCAGAGCAATTGTGCCGTGCATGTGTACTAAATCTCCACTTATATCGCTGCTTGTGATTCATATTTAGGTGTCCAAGAACACATAGAATGAGATTCGCGTTGATGGACAACGTTAAGTAGTTATAGATGTAGTTAAAATACATTGCAGTAGTAAACAAGTAGTTTTAACTACCTCCACTGAAAAGTAGTTGAGCTACTAGTTAAACTACTCCATCGCAAAATAGTTAATACAGTCGACCCCCGTTTATCCGGACGGTGCCGTTCCCGGCAAAATCGTCCGGATACCGGGGCATCCGGATAAATGAAACGACCGAACAGAAACGTCATACAGAGCAAGGTTTAATTTAAACACAGAAAGCTCGTGAATGACAGTTGTTTCATAGTAGTGTAGGCACTGAATTCCTTCAAACTTTTGCTAATTGCATAGACGTGAGCCACGTTGCTGCGCTGCTAGAAAAATGTCAGTGCAGTCCTTAATGCCGATCTCGCATGCTCAACTGTCACAACGGGGGCTTCTTCCTCAACGGGGCCTTCTTTCTCAGTGGCGTCATCGGCACCGTCTTGGGTTATGGTCAACGTGACCGAACGCACAAAAGGGGGTCATCGTGCACGGTTGTGTCCCCTTCGGGAGAATGTAGGTCACTGACGTGTGACTGGAATAACCCAAACGCAGCGAAAATGGTGACGAAGTGGAGTCAGCGTCTCCTCTTATTCACGGTAGTCCGGATAACTGAAGCTGGATTACAAGAATTTTCGACTTTCGTTCCCTGCAATTCTTGTCCGAGTCCGGAAGCTGAAGTCCGGATAAACGAGAACAAAATACATGGAGGAAAATCCGTTCCCGTGCCTTTTGTCCGGATACCGCGGGATCCGGATAACTGAAGTCCGGATAAACGGGGGTCGACTGGTTATAATTAAAACTACTGTAGAAGTAGTTAGCGGCCATCACTCCTTAGTGCAGCCTGGTTTGTAGTCGAATTGTCGCATGTGATACTCTCTACCAGGACTGATGCATTCGAAAGGTGGGTGGACGATGCACTGCAGAATGAGTTTTGCGAGAACATGGCCAGGTGTCGCTCCCGCAGTACAGAAGGTACCAATGGTTTGGGACCATCCACCAAAGAACGGTCTGTACAGGAAAACCAATACGTGGTCTGCATCTTCAACTTTTAACTTTGGGGTCGTTTGGTCACAGTGATCCACCTTGCCAACTAGAACCATGTCCGACTGCCGCAGATGTAGCACTTTTCTCACGCTCATCTCGTCGAACATAAGAACTCCTGAAATTGTATCAGTGCTGGTTAGATATGCTCACTATGGATGGCGACAGGTTAGCTACACAAAGTTCGAAATATGTCGGCACATACCTTTACGCTCCCTTTCCGGCGTATCCTTCAGCTTTTCCTTTAAAAGTCCGAAGATATTAGGACCGAACCCAAAGTTCGCATCCAGTTTCCCAATGTATGTGCGAAGTGTCCGTGGATCCGGGACAGGCAGGTAATCATTTTCCATGAGGAAGGTATACACGGCTGTGGACTTTATTTTCAGGAGCAGTGCATCGTATATCCGCTCCAAGCTGTATCTGTAGCAGAAATTAGTATAGAGATTATTAGTCACAAAGCCATGTTTTACTATTGTAAGAGTGCGTTATCACTGGCCAACTGTGATTTCAGTCACGTTTTAGTGCATACCTGGGGAATCTGAACCACACCTCATTTTTTTTTAGGACTTTGCAGCAACCTTCATGACACATTAGTCCAGTATCAGTTTCTGGCGCTCTGGCAGCATCTTCTGCTTCGAGGGTTCCTTTCTGTTTACATGGGACGTACGGCACTGTGCTGTCCTCTGAGCAAGCTTCCGCTGGAGACTGCGTAGTGCATTTTGTGCACGCCTGAGCTTGCATTTTGTCCTTTGCAACTCAGTTTTTGTCGCGTCTACTTCTTGTGTTTGGCAGGACTTGTCAGCCACTGAAGACTGAGCCCCGTCAGCGTTGTACGCGGGGTCCTCGTTCTCCTTTTCGTCGTCATGATCACCTAGAGGGCAAACGTTCTCATTCACATGCAGCCTCAGAATTTTGCGGAGGGGCGTAGATTTCGAGCACTGGTCCTCGTGGGTGGGGGTGGTTGTAGGCAGTTTCCGCTTTGTCCCACGTCTTTCCCCATTGGGCGAGCACTCCGGCACGCGCGCCTGACGCACGCGGCTCTGTGGCTTCGGCGTCGTCAAGTACGACGGGCAATTCGGAAAGTTCCGTGGAACGGCCCCGGGACGCAGTTTTTGGCACGACGCGGTCGTGGGACACCACCTAGGAGTTTATGACGAAGTCGTCGGTCCTGATAATGTCCGTCGGGTCAAAGTGCAGGGCGCACACTCTTGTATGCGGCGAGTCAAACCTGAAGGTTGCAGTCTCCACACGTCGGATCGCACGTTTCCATCTTTCGCGCTCAGCTGAGTCCGCCGTGAAGCTAAAAAGCGATGCTTTAACCTTGCAGGTGCGCTTTCCTATATCACAACTGGTGACACAACATATCATCGGCATTCTCGCACGCAAATGCGAACACACAATAACGCAAATGAACTGTCGATGCTGTCAAACAAATGTTCCGCTTGTCAACTGAACACGTGTAAGGCTATTGCCGCGTCGTCTGCAAGACGAGGAAGACGCCCTCAGATCGACACGGCCGATCCCCTCGCGACGGCTCCGGACCCTACGGAAACTGTTCTATTGTACTCCGGCGGAGTTTCCAGACCAGAAAGAGTATTGAAAGAGCGTGTTATGGATTAGATGCACCTTGGATAATTTATTCAGGTATGTAAATTTCTAGGCCCAAATCGAGTGGCGCGCTAAGCTAGACATGGACCAAAACTACTACAGGGCTAAGACGGGGCTGTCCGCTATCACCAAACCTGTTCAATGTGTAACTGAACGATCTCCTGAGATGGATACACGAAGAGGGACCCGGACGCGTATTTCGAAGCCCTGCCCGATACAGAAGAGCGGCGAAGGCGGTGGCAGAAAACCCCGAAAACCCGATGCGTTTGCTGTCCGGACGCCGACGGCGGCTATTTGTAAATTTGTACGCATCGCCCACACCCGGACCGCGCCTTAGGAAAACGCCCTCACTACGAAAGGGGAAATGGGATACAAAAAGACCTCGAGCCTAGCTTTTGCGGATGATGCAGTTCTCTTTGCAGAGACTGCAGGTGACATACAAGACCTCCTTTCGCTGCGCACAGTTATCGCAGGTGAGGACCAAATGTCCTCCAGCACAAGCAAAACAAACTGGATTGGTTTCAACTTAAACAAAGACCACAACCCCAATTTTTTTTTTAAATGGGCAAGAAATATCAAGGACAAGCACGTAGAGGTATCTAGGAATTCACATTACAGATGACAAGAATATCAGTCTTGCACGAAGAGCAACACAGGAGCAAGTCAGGAGGAAGTCGGCTCGCCGTTTGCCACACAGAAGTGGGCGTCGTCACGACTATAGAAGAAAAAAAAAGCAAGGAAAGAAAGCATAGGAAGACGGATGGAGGATAGAGGATGAAGGGTGGAGATGCGTAGAGTGTGCATGAGTTGGTCGGGGAGAGCAAAAGTGTTAGATGGGTCGTTGAGCAAGACCTGCGTTCTGCAGAAGCAGAATAAAGTTTCTTGCTTTAGCGGAACCTTCGGCAGAACCACCGGGATAGAGGATGTCCGCTAGCGTTCCCGAGCTACAGCGAGGGAGATAGGTTTCGCGCGCAGAATCGTATGCTCGATAGTCTCGCAGGATGTGTTCCATTGTTCCAGGTTGTTGACAGTTGTCCACTTGTTAGCCTATAGGCCATGGTCTGTAAGCCTCGAGGAAGGTTTTTCATGGGACGAAGGGTGCGATGATGGTGCATGATGTCCCGTATCCCAGGGTGGTGCAGTTCAACAAGCTACTGAACGGCCATTTGCCTGTCAGTGTCGTGTGGAGTTGGCAAAATATTGCTGCAGCCCAGGTCGGTGTCCATCACGTCCCATAGAGCGCTTCTCGACTCTGTCAGTAGAACTGCCGTGGTAAGTCTGGGTAATTTCAAAGAAGCTGGGTATTCCAAGCGCCATTCTTATTTCTGCCCGATGGAGCCGCTCAAGAGCCTTCCATTGTGAAGGTTCCAGATCTACGTGCGGTGACACGTACAGGATACGCGAGAAAATAAGGGCTCTGTGCAGCGTGAGCAGCGAACTTGAACTGCAGCCCCATGACTTGCCGCAGATGCTTCGGAGTAAATTAAGAGTCTTCTTGCCTTTACACACCGTTTGGTTCACTAGCCAGTAGTATTGGATAAACACAACTTAACGAGCAACATGACACCTTCCTCCTCTCTCACCCCCCCTGTTATCCCCAATTTTGCAATTTCCACCCCCACCCAATTTTTTTAATTTTTTTTTTCGATTTTGTCACTTAAAATCGCTCATACACGCAGAAGAATGCGATAATAGAGCGTAGAATATAATTTTCAATTAATAAATTCAATTACTATTCATTCCAACGAGAGAGAGGAGGAAAATATCAAATTATCGTTAAGTTGTGTTATTCTATAATGAGACACACGAAAAGAAGCGCACATACGCATAAATGCACTTTCTAAACTCATTTAATAATTCAAGTCATTACTATACACATTCAATTCATTAATGTGTCAGTCCAGGTTCGGTAACAGCATCAGCCCATGGGCGCCGCCATTTGCAAAGCGTCACACCAGGCAGGTCGGAAAGCATCACGTCAGGTGGCAGCACCGCTGTCATCATGGGGACTTGGGGGACAAAAAAAGTGCTAACGAGGGGAAAACACGCGCGAAAACAGGCACACACACAAAAAAAAAAATTTCACCATCGCGAATATGTGCGGGCATGCACCGACGAGAATAACAACAAGGGTCATTGACAGAATGGCGTACAAGGGAATTGCGAACATGTTTGGGCATGCACGGACAAGAATAATAACAACAAGGGGAAGACTTTCTGCTAATCGCAACAAGGTAAATCGACAAACATACACTACTCCAATACACGCTGACAAGTAATCGCAGTTAGGGGGTAGGTAAACGCGACAACAGAAGAAGAAGAAGAAGTATTAAAACGACAACTCACCGACATCCAAGCATATCTGTGTGCACACACACCGCCCTCCATCTTCCTTACATGACTAAAGAGTTCACCAGCACATCAACGGTCACGATACGAGCGACGTGCCAGACGTCCGCACCCGACGAGAGGCAAACAGAAAACTGAATCTGGCGCCCTCTCCGCGGAGCATACGTCACACGCTCGCGCGCGCGCGCGCTCGCAGCGCCACCACGTCTGCCGTCGGACGTTTCGGTTTTGGTCTCGTCGCCCTTCACGTGTCGCGCATGCGCTTCGAGCACGGTGGTGGTGGATTCGCTTTCGTTCTGACGCCCATTTCTTTACGTTTTTTATTTGGAAGCGCCGTACAAAGAGAGAGCGCGCTATCCGCGCGTTATCATTCAGACCAATACTTGGAAATGTTCACTTACCACGCTTTGCAAACTTGTCCTCGTATCCACGCTTCTTGGGAAGAGCTGGAGAATGACTGTTTCAGCAAGGAGAGTCCCCGAAACGAGCTTGTCATCTCTGCTTTTCGGTACGTCATAGACATGGTGGCTTTTGGCAATATAGGAAAGATATCCCCAGGCCCCCTACAGGAAATGGTGCGTCGGATATACGCCCGTTACAAGAACGTCTCTATAAGCGTTCTGGATGGACCCTTCGGAGTGATCAGTGAATTTTTGAAGTCGACGAACACCGAATTCAACTACGTGTCTGCAGACATCGTGGACCTCCTCGCTCGCGCCGTTGCTCATATTAAGTATTCACTGCGGAACCAACATCATCTGCAAGCAGTCTACATTGTCAATTTTGTCACTGATTTATTGAAATACCGTTTAGTCATCGAAATGGAACGCATTAAACAGTCTGAATAACTTTGACGAGACTCTGTTGTTTTTGTTGTTGTTTTTTCATGGAAACATCTTTATTGAATCTAAACATATACTCTTCCCTTGAGCACGTCGATAGATGCTCGCACTCTCCCTGACTTGCTCGATCCACACGAACAGAACATTACGAGAAGATCGGACATGCCAAAAAAGGTACGGGTAATCTTCATCGCAGCGACGTCATTGCGCGGGTCACTGAACCAGCACGATGTCGGAATGGTCATTCTTTTTATACATCCATTCCGCCACCACACTGCCACGATGACCCGTGCTCCTCCTGTCTTCGTCTTTTTATCGCAGTGTCGACCTTACGCTTGACTACCGGGCTAGAGTGATGGTGCAATAGACAGTCGTTTATACGTCAATTTCACCATCGTGCTAGCACGATGACCAACCACATCCTCTTCCTGCGTTCGCGCGCGCGAAAGACAGAAGCTATATTTCTGAGCAACAATTTTATTATTTTTTTGACTCTCTCGATTCTTATGACAACGCGTGCACAGACTTGGTCCTTTGTTGTATTACTCAATCCCCGATGACGTTCGAGGGCTCTCTTCCGGGTTTTCCGGTGCTGCGAAAACGAGAGTGTTCTGTTACAATGCATTGAGACACACAGAGCGGAAATTACCCTCGTATTCGCAGCTGCCGTAAGAAAAGGAACGTACGGCGTCGACCAGATAGCGCTTGTCATCGTAGGGGACCAAGCTCTTCTTGACTCTCGAAATGGTGTACATTGTTTGCTTGATGCTCTGGATGGTGCACTGCTTCTGAGAGACTGCCCTTTCATTGAATAGAGAATCTCGGTACACTTCGTGCAATAAGTGTCTCCTCACCACGTCTTTCTTAACTCCTTTCGCTCTCGCAATCTGTTTGTGTGTTCCGGCCAAGAGAATGCTGTACATTTTGGCTCGAATGGCTACGACTTCCTGAATAACTCCCCCTCCCGTTTCGTCTTTGAAGTACCCCATCTGGTTCGCGTGCTCGGCGTTGAAAAGTGGATGGTTCGGTGGATAGGAGGAGAGATCTAGCTCGTGCTGAATTTTCATCAGCTGCTCTACGAGGCTCTCGCACGTGAGAGCAAAAATTATACTGTCCGTATCTCCATAGATCAACTGCACTGGACAGGTTAAGCGAGAAAAGAGCGACTCGTAAATGAAGCTGTACATTCGGACTTTGGATATCTCTAAAATGGCAAAGCCCACGTAAAGGGGGTGCGTGCATTTGACACGACGCTGTTTCATCTCGTACAAGATGCACTTGTCACTCAGGATGTGGAAATGCTGGAAGTCGACGGAACTAGCTTTTCTGAGCGCGCTTTCTTTGTCGTAGGCTATGGTGTACCTCTTCATGCGTCTCACATTTTGAATCGTTTTCCCGAACGTGCTATTTGTTATGGTCTTATACAGTAAACGCTCGAATTTCGTGGTTGAGGCATTCCTCAATGCGAGGTTTCTATGCACGAAGGCGGACAAAAAATTGTCTTGGCGGAACGAGAGGATGGCGTGAATGTGTTGTATTTTCATGCCCAACCTCACGTAGAGAGCGAGCAGATAATAGTGCACGACGTAACTTTCTTTGTCGTAACATGTCAGTAACAATTTCCTCGTGGGTGGCGCGTTCAGTGCCAATGCCTCCTTCAAGTTCCTTTGGTAGGGGGATAGTTGACCCTCGTCCACGGTTCTGTGTTCGGGTGCCAGAGGGAAGTCCCTCGTGAGCGCGTGCAGTTCTTCGGGATAGGACAGGTCTACCACGTACACGTATCCCACTTCTGAATCGTGAGGAATTTTGAGAAAATCGATATCGCCCCAGCTGGAAGGATCGACCCACTCAAAACCTCCTGTCGGAAGATGGAAAGTCATGGCATAAGCATACAAACTGTTTACATCTAAGTGCTGAATAAATTTTTTCTCTTGTTGAGGGTCGTAATCGTCGTATCCCTCGTGATTAGCCCGACAATATCTGTGGAAGCTGTTACAAATGCCTCCCCTGATTCCCTTCTCGATCGTTTCGTACATCTCACGATCGCTCATGAGCTCGAGTTTGACTTTGGTGAGCTTCAGTGCGCTGCTCCACGCGTAACTGGCGAGGGATACGGTGCGTAAGATATCTATCCCATCCGTCTCTAGCGTAATCTTCCTGAAATACACCACGACGTCGCAGAGCTGACAGGTGTCGAGCGTGACGTAGAGACGCGTGTAATCGCCAAGGTTGCTACATTCAAAATATTCAAAAATATCACGGGCGTACTGATAGTCCTCGTCCGAGATATCTTCATCGTTCAGGTCATTTTTGAAAGCTTCCTTTGGCGGTAGCGCGGGCAAATCGTACGCTTCGAAACTGTCGACGAAGGTGTACGGATAAACGCCTTTCCTTAGGAGACAGCGGAAACGGTCATCAAACATTTGACGCGTACAAAGGAAGGCGCTTTCGCCACCGCTGGTAAGTAGCGTTTCCACCAGGTTCGACAAGGACAGGTTGAAAAACTGTGTGGTATCGCGGAAATGGAGATCGCCAATGCTGAACCCTCGTATTTTTTCTGTGGTAGACGCTAAGATCCACGGTTCACCCAGATTTAGAACGTGCATGTGGCGGAGAAGGGAGCTCAAATCGTATTGCAGGTTGTGCACTAACACGACGAGTTCTTTGGTGTTACGACACGTAAGGTTACACGTATCACACAGCGTCGCGACAAAATTCGAGGATCCGGGCTCTACGAAACGGGTGTGGTTGTGATGGGACACCTTCCGCGTGTCACGATTAAATTCTACCCCACAATATTTACAATGTGTTGCGCATTGGTGACAAAGGTGGTCTTCCGGACTCATGACCAACGGAGAGGGGAGGCGGTTCAACCTATCGATTTGTTCGCTAAATCCCTTGAGTGCGAGCAAGCATTTTTCTGGCGCGTTAGGTCCCAAATACCCATCTGCGTCCATTATTTTTCCATCGCAACTTCGCACTAGAACGATGCAGTACGAGCTCATCCTGTGCACACTCACTGCGTCCTTAACGAGCGCATCCTTTTCCAAAACGCTTTCCGTGTCCAGTACCGCGAAATAGGGGTAGGGATGTATGTGCTGTATCTTGGTGAAGGAGACGCTTTCTCCCGCTTTTGGCATTTCCAAAATCGTTTCATTTACGTCCCGGCATAGGCGTTCGTGGCGCTCCAACGCCTCTCTCGTTAGATGCCCCTTGGTGCATTTCTCGCAATAAAAATAGTCACTTCGTCCCATGAAAGTGCTAAATTTTCTGATTCCATAGAAATGACCCCTAACCTCGAGCAAATGTACTTTATCTGTATACAGCATAGAGGGAACCCTCCCCGTGCTCACCGTCGACGTTTGCTCTTCGAACACGTAGATGTACACGGAGATTTTGTTTTTTCTCTCCCACAGGGAAATGCCTTCGTAAGTGACTGGGAAGCAGGGCGGCCAGTACGTTACGCGCGTCTCCGGATTCGTAGGATCCATGTATTTTCTGTATCTGACGAAATCGTTGGGGTTATTTTTTAGCGGATGTAAGAGCGCCAGCACGCTATACTTGAAACACTCATTTTCGTGGTTCCACGGTAACTTGACGTTTGTCAGGATCCTTCTTTTTTTTCTTTAAGGACGCGGGAAGTTCGATAGTGCACCCAACCCGCTTCGGTTTCAAACATATTATTTTTAGGTCGACACATTGAACGTCTCTGGAAGTGAAGCCCGACCCTTCTCTCGAATAGTTTTCGACGCGTTGCGAGGACTCTGCGATGGCAGCATTTAACGCGCCTTCGATTTCTTGACGGTTATAAACCACTCTCATGTGAAGATTTACGTGAAGGAGGTGCGAAGTTATCCCGTCGGCTCCGTTCTTAACCATGAGCGCCTTCGAGCACAGACAAAATTTGAAAGGCATGGGATAAGCTTCCAGCACGCGCATGATTACAGGAGCTATGCTCGGTAGATAGAGTCGTCAACGTTGTCGTCGTGCGGGGAACAGAGAAGCGTGTACCTAGTAGCCGTTCCGTCAAATGCCTCATCTGTGACAAAAAAAGGAAGGAATCGTCTCTCCGTGACGGAGGGATGATTCTCTACGACGTGTTCTCGTAATTCTACGATTCTGCGACCCTCCACGGGGACATCTTCCCATCGAAATTCTGGGCTTGCATCTGGTGTTTCAACTCCCACCCACCCAGACAGAGGAATGAAATCTGCATACGACTGATCCCCTTCCCACATGAGTAGTTCGTCCGCATTGTCGTGCCCATCTAGGGGCTCGTCGTCGTCGTCGTTGTTTTCATCATCTGTTTGATTCATTACAAAAGACGGACTGATAAGTGTTTCGTCATCATCATCATCATCATCATCATTATCATCTGAAATGACTATCGGGCTGTTACTGAGATTCTCTATTCTATCCTCGTGTTCTCTTTCTACGGCCACGAGCATGGCGTCGATGGGGTCGTACTGGCATACGAGGGAGCGTGGCACTGCGGCCAAGCACAATCAATACGAGATTCCCCCTCTAAAGAAAAAAAAATACTCACTCTTCCTTCTTGATAAGAAACACTTGAGGTAGTAGTTGTTTCTGTTGATGTTGTGGTTGTTGGGGAAAGGATGGACACAGTTAACGGTGCCCCTGTAGAACTTGTGCGTGATGAAAGATTGTGTCAGCGACTATCATCCCCTAAAAGTACACAATTTAGAACAAACAGAGCAATCATCAAACACATTCGGCTTACATGTTTGTTTTCCACGAAACGGTCCACGTCGTTGAGGGATGGCCCTTGCGGGCTTGCAATAATTCCTACGAAGACTGTCTTTTTATAGTTGACACCGCTCTCCTCTTTCTCTCCCCCTCTCAGTCTTACCGGAGTGAAACCGACACTTGCGTTCCAAGCTCCACCTTTTTTTCTGTCGTAACCGTCGTTTCGATGCTCCTTGATTTTTGTTGTTGTTGTTGTTGTTGTTGTTGTCACCGTAACCATTGTTTCGAAGCTCGTTGCTTGTACATGATGGCAATTGATGTTCTCAGGCTGGAACACAGAAGATGAGGGTTCGTGTCCAGCCTCCTGTTTTCATCACATTGCTTGTGTTTGTTGTAACCGTTGTTTCGAAGCACGTTACCACGTGCAAAAAAAAAAGAAGGGAGGGTCTAGGATGAAATCAAAAGCGCCGTTAGGAAGACAACTTTTCTTTAACGAGTATCCTAACCTAGCGTCCTCGCCCTACGTCCTCCGCATCATCCTCCGGGTCGTGCACCATCAACATGCTAATATATAATCACGAGAGTGATTATCTTGTCAAAAATAAAATAATAAAGAGCTTACTGGATTACGAATTGGGGTCCGCTTCGCCTGTGCGCGCAGGTATTCCACTGGAAGATCAGTGAGTGCATAATCTCCTCGATCATTCCAGTGGATAGGGGGATGCCCTCATCGACATCGAGGTCGGTGAGGTCATCCACCATGCTTCTGGGCACTGACAAAAGGTTCTGGTATAAAGGGTGGCGATGGAGACCCCTGCCCTCCCATTCCGCCCTGTAATAGGCGAGGAGGATGGTGTTGAGGGCCTCCTCAACGACGTAGTCCAGGGGGAAAACGAGAAACTCTAAAAAGTCCTCGAAGACCACCCTGGGGACGTCGTTGTAATCCATGAGTTGAAAAAACAGCGACACGATACCCAGGATGGTGTACCCTATGCAAATGTTAAATAAATAAATAAATAAATAACACTTTCTATGATGATGAGCACTCACCATGTCCTGCAACAATTGCGTCACACTTTCAAAACGCCTCATCGCGAATTTCGGATGGACGTTTAGAAGGAAGACTAACTGGTTGACTGACTGAGTGCATGTTGTAGGTTGCTCCCCCATATTCACTTGTCATGCTCAGGTTACACGGTTTCGTATTCCTCTATTGAGCTGGGTTCTCACGAACGATTAGCTAGCGCGAGAGAGAGAGAGAGAGAGAGAGAGAGAGAATGAAGACAGGGAAAATTTTTATTCTGTATATACAGTTATTCGACCTGGTCGACGTCTCCTCCTTCCTCCTCCTCCTCCTCATGTTCATCGAGGATCCAAGGGTTGTGCCTATAGAAATAAACAAAAAGAATGAACATCGAACAAGAAAGATCTCTCGGAAAACTTACGGGATTTGTGTGCGCATCCACCGTTCGAGGATGTCTCTCCATCCCGCACTGCTCACTTGGTTCCACTGAGTGGTGAGGGACCGGAGGAGGCGCTCTGCGGCCTCAAAACTTAGGGGAAGATTACCTTCAAGACAGAGCTCTCCCTCTAAGTTTCGGGGGAGTCTAAAAAATACCTCTCCGTCCATTCCCCGATGCATAGCAATCTGCGTCCACTCAGTCACGTAGTACCCCATGAACACTGCCACCGTTGCGTCCTGAATTTCAACGTCCTCATTGAACGTGAAGCACTGAAAGAAGGCCTCCACGTCCATGCGGGGAACGTCGCACCCCGTCGCCGGTATCAGTTGGAAGAACACTTCTACCACTGCGATTACTGTAAACCCTACAGAAATGCATGAAATAAAATAAATAAATAAATAAACAAGACGCTATACAATGTCGAACAGACTTACCGAAGAGGGGACGGATGTGGACCAGGAGGTCAAAGATGGATTGGCAACGACGAGCCATATCGCTTGGTTGGTTGGTTGGTTGATGATAGGCAGGGAATAGAGGATGAGGTGGCAAGAGGAACGGTCCATCTTATAACCGTGCTTTCTCACGCTCGCATGCATCCGGCGTAATAGTATCGCATACGCGAAACCGCCATTTTATCGTTCAATATGACGCGCGCGTGCGCGCGAATTCAAATGTTAATAAGACAGTTGCTATCGTTGCTTCCAAATGATGGTTCTGACCGCTGTTTCCAAACATGTTCCAACACGTTCAAGGACGATAGAGAAAGAGAGAGGGAATAAACGTTAGTATAAATTTCGAAGCAGTAGCGACAGTTTGAGCAATCGTATAGAAAACCATGCTCAGCTTGGAAGATCCTCGTAAGTGATGCCCGTTTTGAGAAAAAAGTTTGTTTGAAGTGTTTCGTTTTCAGTTTTCAACAACTTTGCGGCTCGTGAAGTCGGTTTCTTCCCACCTCACGTGTTTCGGGAGATTGGCAGCGCACGGTTCTTCTGCACCAACTGCGGTGGTTTGTGGTCCAAAGGTACATTATATTTTTTTTTCTGTGTTATTTATTTTATATTCAAGCACTTTTTCAGAGCAAAAGCATTGGACGGACCGATTGATTCGACCGTTTCTCGGCTGTCGGACGGTACCGTTCGACGTGCATTGTAAAGGAATTCGTCTCGTAAAGCAACAAGAACAAGAAGAAGAAGAAGAAGATGGAGGAGATGGATCATCAGTGTCACTCTGTGACTGAAGAAGACTGTGCGTGTATCTGTGTTTTTTTTTTTTAATACGTGCTTCTTACACTGCTTTCGTGCAGATTACGAATGGCTACTGACGGGAGATCTGCCCTTGGTCCTAACCTTCAAGCCTCCTCCGAAGACGTTCTTTTTGCGGATTGGTGATCAGCTGAGAACCTGTCGTTGCGGTGGACTTTGGTCGAGAAACCCCAGCCATTGGTTAGACTCGAGCCTTCGCCCGTATTTGGGCTTTCTGATACACATTTTTTTCATCTTGCAGCCACTGAGCTCCAGTTCCCAGTAGCAGTCCTTGCCAGAGACAGTCCGACATTATCAGGCTTCTTCAAGCAAATTCTGGAGCAATATTAATATCATCCTATGTACGTCTTGCTTGTATAACCGTATGTCGCACAATAAAATACTTTATGTCACAAAAACAACCTAGGCTCCGTCGTATTCCTGTAACTTCCACTGCATTCCGACAAACGCGCACCAAAAAAACAGTGCATGGAAGAAAAAAAGGAACAACAAAAGAAGACGGGAAGCAGAGCAGAGAGGAGGAAAGTAGTAAGAGAGAAACGGATGACACGTCATTTACGTCATTCGCGACATAATCAAAAAAGAAAAAAAATAGGGTGGCTAGTCCTCAGTCATTGGTCGAGCTCCGGAGGTCACGTGAGTTTTCAGCTACAATAGATTTCTACTACAGCTTCGTGCCCCTGGTTGGAACTTGACGCGTCGTTGCGAGGTCGTTTTTTCTCTTCGGTTGCCGTGGCAGATATCGGGCATCTCCTGTGCACTATTTACGTGGTTTTAGTGCGTTTTCTAAGACAACGTGATGACAATGAGTCATGTGAAACATATTGGCGATATCTCGGAGAAGTTTCGACGCTAGGAAGACACAGCGTCCGCAGAAGAACCGGACGATGAAACGCCAAACGGACTGCACAGAATACTTCTTCCGATTTTAAGAGGTATAAGTGCTTACCGTGGTGCTTCGATTACTACTGATTATGTGTTTTATTTCAGGAGCTAGAGGAACCTGAGAAACATGGTTAAGACGAGTATAAAGATTAGGATCGTTGGTGAAGAGGAAAATGGTACATGCCGCGACCTACATGGACGGATGTCATCTCCTCTGAGAAAATACAAGTGTGAGGTGGTCAACAAAACGCCATGTGCCCTGTTGTCCGTGAGTGCATCGCAAATTCAACACAAGCACATGCCTCGTCTGAACGCAGTGAGTGATTACCCGTGTGCGACTTAGTACGTGAGAGATGTATCGATTCTTTATTTATCCTTAGTGTATGCTCATAGCAGAATAAACAATATTTACTTCAACAGTATGTGCTTTTCTACGCATTACTTTGGGTCATGCATTTAGTGGTCCCATCTGCTAAGTGGTCGGATCCAAGACCACTTAGCAGAGGGGACCACTGGATAATTTCCGTTGGTTCCACTACAAGTGGTACCACCGTGAAACTCGTTCCACTTTTAACTGGTCCCAGCCATTGAATGGTTCCACATTCCAAGTGGTTCCTGTCCGATAATCCACTTCGAAGTGGTCCCACTCCAGATTTTTGCCTGGGTTGACCGGATAAAAAAGTTGGTACGAAGTATCTTCCACTCCGTATTGAACAGAAGGGGGGTCGAATATCATCACGTCACTCGTAAGACAATGCGGTGACCGTTGCGTCTGTATTTTTCCTTTCGTTGACGTCATGACGGGAGCGAAGTGGATATGTGACCCTCTCGCTCAAAAAGAACCAAAGACGTGTGCAGGTGCTTCGACAGGTGTGGCTTTTTGTTGTCTTTTGCGGCGTAGCCTCCCATTGTTCTTCCCCGAGCCCTGCATGGAATCCAACACGTCTCTCCCCGTCGCAAGTGCCGTTTTTTTTACTGCTCGCGATATTCCTTCGCCGTCGGCCAAATTCCGCGTCAAGCGCTTCAACGTTTTCTTGGCGATAGGCGATTATTTGTTGCCAGATGGGTACAATAAATTTGGATATGTTGCTCAACACACCACCACCGCGTTGAAAAAGGGGACCCGTATACACGGGGATTATTTTTGAAGAATTACGGTACATATTTGAAATGCAACGTTAGATTGGTTCTACCTTTAGATCGCAACGGTAAACGTCTTCCCGTTTCGTCTGTGAGAACGATCGTCACTGAGGGAATTTCGAATTGAGACAGGTTAAAATACTGGATGTTATCTAACGTGTAGGTAACGACGTGCTTGTCATTCTCGTAATAAAAGGGTAGTATTTTTAATATCATTTTTTTCCCGCTCCCCACGTAGGTGGGTTCTACGATATCCGTGTAGATGATTATGTTGTGAAATGGGGGTTCCAGGAGTACCTCGACTGAGCTCGTGGCATCCTCCTCCTCCTCCTCCCCTGTGAACAGGGTACGCGATTCGAAACCTAAAAGCACGGCCAGGTACTCGGAAAGTCTCAATGTGGTGGTTCCCTCGGAAAGCCGAATTTTACATTTCTGTTCGGCTCGATCGAAGCTGAAGTGCACGCGTTCACCAACGCGTTGGTTAATCGCATCCAGAAGTGCTTGGGGCGTAGCATAATAGCCGGGAGGTAGATGTACTTGCAATGATCGAGGAATTTTCGTCTTGATCACGAAAGAAAATTGACGCGTTACAGGGAGCGAGGTGCGCAGAGTTCCTTCTTGCCCCTCGACGGGTGTGAACTGTAGCAGCTTTAAAAAAAGGTTCTGGAATGTTGAACTCTTTCGGTGTTTTCAGAGAGTAGACGTTATCCGCGAATTCTAGCGTTGCTTCCATCTTGTGTGATTGGAAATACTTGTTGAGTGCGTTACGAAGGGACGTGGTTTGCGAATTCAAAGTGACGTCGCCGAAAGCAACGGGTGCAGCGTGCTCCAATAAGACTGAGGTGGCTTCGCGCTCGCTCATTTTGAGAGGCTTCACCGCACGACCTGATTCGCGTGATGCCAGTAACGAGTCGAGCGCCTGTGCGAGCCGAGGGTCCAATTCCACGGCTTTCACGTCTTCGGGTAATACAAAGTCGTATCGCGATTTATTGTACACGAAAGAAACATTAAATTCCGAAAGGGCTTTTCCCAAATCCCTCTCGAGATCCGAGGTGACGCGAAAAGTTGTCCTCGAAAGAAACCTCGATTTTTGCATCTTGCTTTTCCGATATTTAAAAAATCGTTACTTATGCTGAGATCCATCAGTCCGACTTTATAGCGATCCGAGAGTTGAAGGGGAGTATCGAAAGCTACCGTGAAGGCATTGAGTTTATTCGAAGGAAACTTATCTATGCTGGCGTTCGAGAGGAGGTGGACGTAGATGTCTGACGTCATTTCCCAATCTTGACCACGTCGCTGCTGGGAACCCAACTGTCGTGTTCTTTGTCGTAACCGAACCAGTGAACCAAGGAGAAGCTCTGACCGTTCACTTGCTTCTTTCTCAGCACTTTCGTTACTGGCCAAGGCTGATTGGCGTCACGGGTTACGACGAGTACCTCCTCCGGGTAGAAAGATCCGTCTACTTTCTTACCCCGGTAATCTTCCAGGTGTACGACGGGAGGAGAGGTGTCTCTCAGGCGGGAGACGGTGAAAATCTGAGGCGACCAACTCCCTTCCGAGCTCTTATGAAAACCTTTTCTGTGTAGTAGGATCCTCACTTTATCCCCCACTTTGAGCTTCTTTTTCACGGAGGGTACGACGGGCTTCCCATTTATCTTATTGAACAGCTCCAATTCGTTTTCGGGTGTGACTTCGGACGGGCTGATGCCCAAAGTCCTGTGTTTGGTGTTGTTGTAGTCGCGCGCGATCTTGGGAAGCGCGGAAACGAAGTGGTATTTTCCCGTTACTCTAAAATAACGGAATATTCTGTCGCGTAAAGTGCGTATGACGCGTTCTGCCTGCGATGCTTTGATTACTGGAGAGAAGGTAGAATACATGTGTACCTTCTTTCGTGAGAGATACTCCTTGACGGTCTTGTTGTAGAATTCCCCGCCTCTGTCGCAAAAGATGTGTGTAGGCACGTTACCACACCGAAAAAGTCGCATCATGGCCTTTTTCATTTCGGCGGGGCGTTTCGTCTTTAGCGGGAGGGTGCGCAGGAAACGGGAGAGGGAATCAATCGCCACGAGAATGTAGTGGTAGCCACCGTTGAATCTCTTGTATTTTGAAAAGTCGGCGAGATCCATTTGCCACACGTCGTTGATCTTGAGCGCGATGATGCGTCTCCTATTAAACTTTCTTCTCACCGGATGGTGAAGGGTGTAGGCATCCAGCTTTCTGAGAATGGCAAGAGCCTTCTTTTTGCTCAAGTGATGCGCTTTTCTATAGCGGTCCACGCCCCCCAAACCACCCTCTGGTTTCTCATATCCCTCCATAAGTCGTCCACGCAATTGAGGCTTGCTGCTGCTGCTGCTGCTGAGACTCGCGAGGTTTGGGCAGGGAAATCAGGCGCAATAGTTTCGAGACTTTGTTCTCCGTCTTACGTTGTAACAAATAATTAACGAGTTCGTAAACGAGTGCCTGATGGGCTTGCCCGACACGAAGACACAACCCTCGCGATCCCAGGAAATAACTTTTTCTAATTCCAAGACGAATCTCTTTCCGCTTCCTCTTCGTCAACCTCTGGAGAGAGGAGCGAATAGTCAAAGTCATTTGTAGCGTCGGACGTCTTGTTTTTATTGTCGTAGGGATCGAATCCGTACTGCTTGAGTATGCGGTACAGTGCCTGCAGTATGAGTTTCACTTTGACGTCGTCACTCTCCTTAGAAGAAAGAATATTTCCGATAGAACTGGTCACTTCAATTCTCTTGGCCATTGTCGAAAAGGTTCAACACGGCGGAAAGCAGGAGAGGAACCACCGACGAAAGAACGCCCTGTCCTCGCTGCTGAGACAGATAGTGCTTCAAACGTTGCGGATTCTTGTGAATCTTTTTGTATGCGAGCCGGCGTAAGAAGCGTTTGTGCTTCTTCAAACGCGCGAACGTATCTGGAGCCAACGAAACTTTTCCATTCAATACATTGAGACAAATTTCGGAGAGGTGTTTCATGTCGGAGGAGGAAGAACGTCTCAAGACATGGCGACGGCGCGGAGGGGGTAAAGTGGAAAGTACTTTGAGTAAAGTGAGATTAGGACGGAGATTCATTTCGGAGCGTAGATATATTGACGTTCACCCGGAAAAATATTGCTACGCAACCTGTGGTCCTCGTGCGTATAGTTGTAAAGATCCACGAGTAAATAAGCGTGGGGTGACGACATCGCTTGTTTATATGCGTCCAGAAAATACTCTAATCTTTTTCTACCGAATAGCTGTTGGCCGAAATGTTCCATCTGGTGCACGCTGCGCACGGTGCGCCACAGGACGACGTAACTGGCGTTGTAGGATACTGTTCTAAAATGGCTACGGTTGAAAAAGATGTTTTGTACGAGTAAGAAGATCGACGCGTTGGCGTGGTGAGAACCCCGAATGAAAAGATCGGTCACCTCCTTCAAGGAATTGGCGTCGGTCATATGATCGTCGACGATGATGAGCGTGGCGCGCGACGTATCCCACTCGCGAGGTAGCTCCTTGGTAAATTTTACGGAGTCCCCAAATTCGTCCTGCATGCTCGGCGACGCATATTTCTGCACGTAGAATATTTGCGAGGGAGGCTTGTCCACGACGTTGTTCAGGTTCCTCAACACGTTCGTTACGAATGTGAATTTACCGCACATGGAGGGGCCACTTAAAATACAACGAAAAGGATGGGGGAAACGAAAAGGTTCGGGGTTAGACATGACGTGTGTGCACACGTTGCGCGAAGAAAAAGAAGAGACTGAGACTCGTAGAGAAATACATCTCTTTTATTTACACGTCGTCGTCGTGCTCTAAGTCCGAACTGCGTTCCCAATACAGATTATCCAGACTAAAGGTGGACTTTTTTCTCGTCAGTCTGTCCGCCGCTAAGATGCGGTCGAGCGTCTTCATCTTGTCCTGACACATTTCTTGACGTGCTTGCAACCATTCCAGGCGGTGGACTTGAAAAGCTTCCTCCACGATGCCGCAAATAAATTCGCGAAGTTCTTCGTTTTTTGTCTTTTCCTGGCGACGGCGAGAAACGCAGGAGAATAAACCACACATGGTGTTTTCCAAGTATTGGTCTGATAACGCGCGGATAGCGCGCTCTCCCTTTATACGGCGCTTCCAAATAAAAAACATAAAGAAATGGGCGTCAGAACGAAAGCGAATCCACCACCACCACCACCACCGTGCTCGAAGCGCATGCGCGAGACGTGAAGGGCGACGAGACCAAAACCGAAACGTCCGACTGCAGACGTGGTGGCGCTGCGAGCGCGCGAGACGTGAAGGGCGACGAGACCAAAACCGAAACGTCCGACGGCAGACGTGGTGGCGCTGCGCGCGTGTGACGTATGCTCCGCGGAGAGGGCGCCAGATTCAGTTTTCTGTTTGCCTCTCGTCGGGTGCGGACGTCTGGCGCGTCGCTCGTATCGTGACCGTTGATGTGCTGGTGAATGCTTTAGTCATGTAAAGAAGATGGAGGGTGGTGTGTGTGCACACAGATATGCTTGGATGTCGGTGAGTTGTCATTTTAATACTTCTTCTTCTGTTGTCGCGTTTACCTACCCCCTAACTGCGATTACTTGTCAGCATATATTGGAGTAGTGTATGTTTGTCGATTTACCTTGTTGCGATTAGCAGAAAGTCTTCCCCTTGTTGTTATTATTCTTGTCCGTGCATGCCCAAACATGTTCGCAATTCCCTTGTACGCCATTCTGTCAATGACCCTTGTTGCTATTCTCGTTGGTGCATGTCCGCACATATTCGCGATGGTGAAAATTTTGTGTGTGTGTGTGTGTGTGCCTGTTTTCGCGCGTGTTTTCCCCTCGTTACCACTTTTTTGTTTTGTTTCTTTCTGCATTCCACGGAAGTCCCCATGATGACAGCGGTGCTGCCACCTGACGTGATGCTTTCCGACCTGCCTGGTGTGACGCTTTGCAAATGGCGGCGCCCATGGGCTGATGCTGTTACCGAACCTGGACTAACACATTAATGAATTGAATGTGTATAGTAATGACTTGAATTATTAAATGAGTTTAGAAAGTGCATTTATGTGTATGTGCGCTTCTTTTCGTGTGTCTCATTATAGAATAACACAACTTAACGATAATTTGATATTTTCCTCCTCTCTCTCTCTCGTTGGAATGAATAGTAATTGAATTTATTAATTGAAAATTATATTCTACGCTCTATTATCGCATTCTTATGCGTGCATGAGCGATTTTAAGTGAAAAAATCGAAAAAATGTAAAGAAAAAATTGGGTGGGGGTGGAAATTGCAAAATTGTGGGTAACAGGGGGGTGAGAGAGGAGGAAGGCGTCATGTTGCTCGTTAAGTTGTGTTTATCCAATACTACTCTAGCCTAGACCAGTGTAAAGCACTGTCAATGGTGACGCCAAGATAACGGAAAGCCTAGCATCTTGGGATGGGGGTGTTGTTGATGGGGAGATAAACTTAGATTAGAAATGAACTTCACCGCATAGCACGCTCCTAGCCAACCATCATCTCGAACGATATCGTTATCTGCCCCGATTTGTTGAAAACGGGAAGCGTACGCCTTATTTGTGACAATTATGAAGAGCATAAGTGTCACAAAAAGATAGGCATAGGCCTCCAGTTTTCGACAAGTCAGGGCAGATAACGATGTCATTCCAGATAATGGCCGGCTAGAAGCGTGCTATGCCGTGAAGTTAATTTTTAGGAGTGTGGCGCACAAGCGAGCTAGTGTACATTAGAGAGTGGTAGCGTTTCGGTGAGTCCAGGGAAAACGACACCGGCGGGAAGCACATTGGACGACACGAGACTCAATGCCATGATCCACGTAAAGAGAGAGACACCCAGAGCTCTATTCCTCCGCGAGCAGTGCGACACAAACCCAACAGTACGCAGTTGATGCTTACTGGCCCACAATGGTGACACAAACCCAACATTGTTGTAACTACCCTCAAGCGGGTGCTCTTGGCAAATTTGCCATCTTGTCCTGTCATAGAAAACGTCATTTTGAGGTCATGTCACTTTGTTTACATGTCGTTTTGCCGCTTACCGCCATATTTTCGTGTCATAAAGCCAAGAGATAAACGTATTTTGACAGCGTAAGCTATGCGGCGCTTCTTCCGCAACATGGTATCCCATTTGTCTTAACGTGCGGTCGTCATCACATCTTTGGAAGTCATGAACACTACGAGGCCTTATGTGCAAAACTACGCGTTTTACTGCGAGATTATTGGATAAAAATAATTACCGCGATCGAAAGACATCGAAAATATTGTCCAGAAACAACAACCGTATTGTTTACAAACAGGTTAGCCGCCGATCACGGGCGCCGCCATATTTAAGGTCTCCTGTGCCTTGACGTTTGCTGTGACCTGCGACCAGGGCCTGTCCAGGATACATTGCGTTTGTCCAGCACGCTTTCGTCTACAGAGCAATAAATTGGATGCCACATGCACCTGCGGGCAGCGTGCTGTGAGTGCTACCTGGAGGCCGCACTGGTGGCCACCAGTCGTCGGACTGTTGTTGGTTGGAGTGGCTGCATTTCTCGTCGGCTGGTGAGCTTTAACCTCGTCGGTGCGGGACGCGAGCCGACACCGCTGCTATTACTGTAGATGACCGGTGAGAGAGAGACGTAGAGGCGCTTTTTCGTTTGTGGATTTCGAAACTCGTCGGTATGACTGCGGACGACCGAGGGACGAGAGAGGGCATAATTGAGGGTGGCAAATTTTCGAAATCGTGGGAGTTATAATCGGATTTATTTTGGGACAGTTTATTTCGGTATACACCCCCTTGGTAGCACTGGCGACCGACCGACGGACCGGCGGGCGGAAGAGCCGGAATACTAGGGGACGGTGTCTGGCTTGTGATAGGTTTGCGGAATGCTGTTTCAAGTAAGCGCCGGACATGTTCGTACAGCTAGGAGCATAACACTATGTCTATGCAACGTTCTCATGTCAGAACCCAAACTGTAAGCCGGCGTATTTACCGATGACTTTTCACATACTGCTATATTGCGATGCAAACGCAAAGCGGACGTCTTCGGAGACAATCACCTACGATGCGCTCTCATTCGTGCGCCTGGCTTACGTCATGATGGTGTTAGCTGCATACGGAGTGCGATTATTTTAAAACTCGTGCATTTAATATATAAGCTGTTTCAGGAAGAGGAACTTAGCCAAGTTGACTGTGAAGCGGTGACAAAGATTATCGTCCTGGTCTCAGACATACATTCTCGGATGCGATCTGTCCATCTAAAGAGATGCATTTCGGGTTAGCTATAGTGCGAAAATGGTGTGTAAACGTTGCATGATGTAGAGAGATTACTAACAGTAACTGAGCCAGTCATGCGTGCCGCTTGACATGTTCGATTATACGCACATGATGACGATCCCTTTAATACAATACTTGCCCTCTCAGTGCACTTTAAACACTGCACGCTAGTAGAAATATGCCATAAAAGCAGGAAAACATGCGATTAAAATGAAGTGCACTGAAGTGAAGTGTATTAGTATCATGTACTTGGAACATCATTTACATAGTAGTACCTCTGTTCAGACGGTCTGATTTAGTGTCATTTTTACCGAGTAACACTTCCATATAGTGTCGTTTATTTTCTTTTAGTGGTGTGTCATTGCACCGAAACACATGTTATTACTCTCGTTAAGAGTCTGTGAAAACTTCGTATTGTCGGCGAACCTGCGGCGGCCATGTTTGTTGTGGAACGTGCCTGAGCCCACTTTGTTTAATGTGTGAATCATATTTCCAGGATTTGCAGGCTGAAAAAAAAACGTTCTGTAAAAACGGTATTGTGGCGTACGACAAAAAATTTTGCCGACGTTCATTCTTATCTATCGTAATTGCTAATATCGTTTAGTGACACTTACTTGAGCCGTGTAGTAAACACGTACACTGAGAAAACTTTCTCTGTTTTAACGGGAAAGTGCTGGAAAAAGTAGTCCAGGAGTTCTGTTAATATTTACATATGTCTGTTTCAAGAAATCAGGGCTGGGCAGGAATACTCAAAATTTGTATTATAATACAAATACATAATACTTGCTAAAAAATGGTATTATAATACTAATACATAATACATTTTATTTTCAAGTATTATAATACATAATACTATTACTTCCCTGTATTACTCCAGTAATACTAGTAATACTTTTGTCCCGTGGCAGACAGTTATTAGAAAAGGAATCCCAGACATATTTCTGAAGCCACCGGTCCGGTCAACGCGTGTTTATTTGAGTTGGTTGCACTTAAGAAGAAACATCTTTTCAGATAGGCCATCTTCTAACGATCGTCTGTTTGGTCTGAGTAGCAGGTTCGCAAACGAAAACAATCGTTCAACCGGCGCGAACGAACATAAATTAGTGTTGAACTTTAAGAAGACACTCTGAAACTGAAAACTGATGGGTAGTCGTCCAACATGGACAAGTCTACGCGCTTGTCATCGAGGTACTTGAGGACTTCCATCTTCGCACGGCACAGTGCACAGCTCTCAGGGCATTCTCTCGCGGGACGCAGGTGTGTGTGTCTATAATCCCTTTTTTTCTGCCTTACTTTCTGACACACCGACCGTGGCTCCATTCTATGATATGACCCCCTAAGGGCTCCGGGTTGTTCACCCAGAGTGGAGAAGTTTCTCAGAAATTTGAGTCAGCCAGTCCTGTAATCGTCCCTTTGTTGCACGTTGAAGTGTGATCCTCTGTTGGCAGAACTAGTTCGTGTTCATAGGACTGGAATGGTACCGAAAGCATACACGTGTAAGACCCATCACCTCATGCAGGACATGTCATAAGTATTATGAGTTTTACAGTAATACAATGCAAATAGTACTCGAATTTCTTGTATTATAATACGTAATACAAATACACTTATCAGATGGGTATCATAATACGTAATACAAATACTCTAAAGTATTACAGTAACGGTATTATAATACAATGTATTTGTAATACTGCCCAGCTCTGCAAGAAATTTACAGGGACTATTGATATAACCGATATTGTATGTTGTAGCAACAGGCTTTCCTGTTGTTGCACTAGAACAGGTTGATGTAAATTTTACAAGGCCTCAGTTATATATTACATGCTAGTTCTGTAGCTATATCAAAATTACACTGTGTTCAATAACTTCGAAGGATTTCATTCTACAGTTAAAAAAATCTGCAAGAAACGTGGTGAAGTCCATGACAGAACCATCAGTCTTAGAACCGCTCGTCTTTATTCGAGGATGTTCCTATAGTTTCATATAGACTTGCAATCATACATTAACTCTTCTCATGTGCAAATGGGATACTCTAAAGGTCTATTCATGCATCCAAGCACTTGCTTGATGCTGCTTGGTGCCCCCAACAAGAGAACCTTCCCTGTACTCGAACAATGCTTTTTGTGCCTTCATATACTTCCCACCGGTTGATAGATCTCAAGGAAGCATCTGAAATGTAACCCCATTCAAAGTACAGTATTAAAGGTACTGTAAAGCAGTAGACAGGCATGATATACCGGTGATGTGACTAGAGACTTTGTTGCTCCTAAATTCCATATGCGGAACCATACGACCGACAACGCGCTATAAATATTTTTAATTTGCCATGAAAGCTGCGGCGTTGTCGAGCGGTGCGACGCCTGGTGTCAAACAACCCCCTGTAGAGCGGGCAACACTGGAAATTGGTATTACACACTATTACATCGGAACTTCGTTATTTTAGTAACCATATTATTAGTTTTCCTGTTTACCAACGCATTCTGAAACCCCTGTTAACAGTTTCACCTCTTAACCCCTGTTTTTGCGAAGTAACCCAGCTTTGGCCGCTGTTCGAAGGAGGCTCTCCCTACTTGTCTGCTGCGCCTGCGCGCTCCTTCTGTTCGCGGCCTCTTTCAAACGAACAAACTCTCTCTGTGAACCTCCGTGAACAAACAAGTTCCGACGCTGTCTGGCTTCTTGAAAGTCTGACACATTTTTTTCAACGGCTCAGCATTTCATTTCAGTTCGCTTATCCGTTTATCCTCAGATGTGGATCGTTGTGTGGATTGCAGGGGCGGATTTTATGGTGGATTGTGGTGGATTGTTACGTCGGGCCCAGTGTTATACGCATGCAATGTGGTTGCCGCCGTATGTGGCAGGAGTACGGATTCATTTCGAATACCTAGTACAATGTTGCCCGTAAACTTTAATTGTAATTTTCTAATTAATTGCGCCGTCGATTGGAATGAAACTTGCGCAGTTTTTGTCCTGGTGGCTTGGACTATCGAATGGCCGCACTAAATGACATTTGATCGGTGCTGCTTTACAGTACCTTTAAGGTTACGGAAAAACAGTCTTAAGAGTGTAGCAAATTTGTCATTTCTAGACCCTGTAGACAGTCTGTTTGTCAAATTTAATATCATACCTGCTCCAAAGTTATATCGCTATCGACTACGCAGAATGTATAATAACGCGCTGAAAAATCATAAGGGCACTTTTATTAAGTTATTAAAGCTTCTAGTCTTTTCCTCCATTGCTAACACACGTCACAAAGATACCTGGAAAATTGCACCCCCGCGAACGAACTACAGAGATCCAGAGCTATCCTATAAAGGGCACATAATTTTATATAAAATTCATATCGATGTAAAAAACTTGAAACACAAAAATTTGTCAAAGAAATTTGTCTCGATTATGTGTGTCTATGATGTTAACTAATCTTTTGTTTATGTTAGTCATAGCAAAGATAAGATGAATTCGTTAAGTGTCATAATGCACATAGCCTTGTGTGCGTTCTCCCTGTGTAATTTTCCTCGACAGTTGTTCATGTGGGAACCGAGAGCCGTGGGCAGCTCTATGCACTGGGACTCACCCCACCCAAAGCATCCATTGCGAACAAGGTTAACAATGTACCGCTATTGAAAAGGCAATATTCATTGGCCTGGTGCGCCCGTCCGCCCCACCGCGCCAAGAGGAACGAAATAATGAACTTTCACTGAAAATAATAAAAGTCACGTTCACTATAATATTAGAAAAATTGTCAGTTATAATCTACAGGACAAAAGTAGGCGTGCTACAGTGCAACATTTGGTGCTATAAGAACAGGAAATTCCTGTGAGGCGCCAATGCCACGAAAAGCAAGACTGCTTATAAACGCGCACTATTCGAAATTCGAACGCAGGCGGCACATCCTGCTTATATTACTCTCGCAGCATCAAACTCCTCCTCCAATCATTTTGAAAACATGACGGAAAGAGGATACGTTTTGTGGCTGCTGCCTCAAGTTGGGAAGAACACGAATATATGGGCAAGCACGTGTGCATCCCGAGTTAAGGCGAAACAGGTAAGTGTGATTGCTTTGCTTTCATAATGCGTGAGCAACGTTGGTGATTGCAATTTCGATGTCTCATATCAGAATCAGTCATTGTGGTGACGACAGCTTAAGAAAACATGTTAAGAAAACTGTTTTAGTATAATGAAAGCCCGAATGTTACGAATAGTAGTAAGTACTGACCACGTTTATCCGGAAACGCACATCTTCGTCTGGACGCCATTAATTAGCAATTAGAGCTAATTGGGACCCCCACATTAATCAGCACCCTCCAGGGAGCCATCACACTAATTGGGGAACATCTATCTCGCGTCCAGACCAGTTGTGCGTTTCCGGATAATCGTGGTCATAAAAAAAATAGGCGGAAAATAAAATAAAAAGATAGAAATAGAGTGGAGAGAAACAATTTATTCGAAAATCAACGATGGCGCAGCGAAGAATCCGCTCTGCAACACCCGAGTGACCAGCGCCCGCCATGTTGGTAGTTGGCACCCAGCAGTTGCAGAGATCGACGATAGGTGGCCACTTAGTTGCAAGGCATCACACCAGATGGCGCCACCATCATAGCTCTAGACGAGAAAGACAGAGAACAAGATACTAGCGGCAGGTATAAATGACAGCACTGCTAAACAAGTCTAGGCATGCGAGAGAAAAGGTCTAACCGCTACTGCTAAAACAGAAAACAGCACACATACGAGAGAAAAGGCTTACGGGGGCGATCGCTTAGGCCTAACCACAACACTACGCAGCTAACACAAGGCGGGAACCACTGGGCACACATCGCTAAACATGCGTCAACACGAACAAAAGGCTTGCTCACCGGAAAACAAGTCTAAACATGCGAGAAAAGGCTTAACATGAGCGCAGTCAAATCAGTCGTTGGTCACCGCTAAACACGGCAAACATACGAGAAAAGGAGCGCGTCAAATCACTCACCTTTTCCCCCGCGGCGACTTCCAGTCAGAAACTGAGCGAGCGCGGGGAACACACGTCTGCTCTCTACGACAGCCAGCCAGAAACTGAGCGAGCGTGGGGAGCGCACATCTGCTTTCCACGACAGCCAGAGAGAAACTGGGTGAGGCGACGCGCAGCGGCAGCTATGGATGCGCGCGCGCCCTCTGCTCCACCCGTCCGCGCATGCGCGCGCGCGCTCCTAGCGCCCTCTGCACCGCCCGCGGGTGTTTTCGGTTTTGACTGTCTGCTGCGCGCGCGCGCGCGCGCTCCTAGCGGCGACGGGTGGCTTCTGAGTTTCGGTTTCACTCTCGTTTCTTTGCGCGCGCGTTTATCTGAATAAAGGCAGCGCGCACCGCGCTCGCATCATCACTACTTGAAGATGTTCAGCTACCACTCTTTACAAAATTGTTCCCACACCCACGCTTCTTGGGAAGAAGTGGAGAAGGAATATTTTAACAGCGAAAGTCCCCGCAACGAGCTTGTCATCACTGCTTTTCGCTACGTGATAGACATGGTAGGCTTTGGCAATATAGGAGAGATCTCGCCGGGGCCGCTGCAGGAGATGGTGCGTCGGATCTACGCCCGTTACAACAACGTCTGCATAACGGTTCCGGACGGACCCCTGGGACTGGTGAGCAAATTTGTGAGCTTGTCCAACGCCGAATTCAACTACATCGGTGCAGACATCGTGGACCTTCTCGCTCGTGCCATCGCTCATATTATGCATGCTCTACGGAAGCAGCGACATTTGCAAGCAGTCTACATCGCCAATTTGGTCATTGATTTATTGAAATACTGATTGGTTATTGACATGCAACGCATTAAACAGTCCAAATAACTTTGACGAGACTCTGTGTGTTCTTTCACTGAAACATCTTTATTGAATACAAACAAAAGATTTGATCAATAGATGCCTGCGCCCTCCCTCCCTTGTCTGATCATCTCGTAATGCTGCGTTCGTGAGATCAGACGTGCCAGAAAAGGGGAATCTTCATCGCAGTGCCGTCATTGCGCGGGTCACTGCACCAGCACGATGAGAGAATGGTAATTCTTTTCGTACACTCATTCCGATACCACATTGCCACGATGACACGTGCTTCTTCTGTCTGCGACAGAGAGAGAGAGAGAAACATGTCTCCGACTAGAACTTTTATTCTCGATTACATGCGCTTGCAGCTCTTTGTTCCACGGTTATTCGATGCCTGACGTCGACGGTCTCGGGCTCTCTTCCGGGTTTTCCGGTGCTGCACAGAGAGGGAGTACTATCGTAATGCGATACGCGTCAAAACACTAGGAAAGCTTACCTTATTCGCTGCTCCCATAAGGGAAGTAGTGTACGGCATCCACAAGATAGCGTTTGTCGTCGTAGGGGACCAAGCTCTTCTTGAGTCTCGAAATGGTGTACATCGTTTGCTTTATACTCTGGATGGTGCACTGCTTCTGAGAGACCGCCTTTTCATTGAAGAGAGAATCTCGGTACACTTCGTGCAATAAATGTTTCCTCACCACGTCTTTCATAACTCCTTTCGCTCTGGCGGTCTGTTTGTGTGTCCCAGCCAAGAGGATGCTGTACATTTTCGCTCGGATGGCTACGAGTTCCTGAATAACTCCGCCCCCCGTCTCGTCTTTGAAGTACCCCATCTGATTCGCGTGCTCGTCGTTGAAAAGTGGGTGGTCTGGCGGATAGGAAGACAGATCTAACTCACTCTCAATCTTCATCAGCTGCTCTTCCAGGCTTTCACACGTGAGAGAAAAAATTATGGTGTCCGTGTCGCTATAGATCAATTGCGCTGGACATGTCAAGCGAGAAAAGAGCGACTCGTAGATGAAGCTGTACATTCGGACTTTGGATATTTCAAGAATGGCAAAGCCCACGTAAAGGGGGTGCGTGCATTTGATGCGGCGTTGCTTCATCTCGTACAAGATGCACTTATCACTCAGAATGTGAAAATGCTGACTGTCGACAGAGCTAGCTTTTCGGAGCGCGCTTTCTTTGTCGTAGGCTATAGCGTACCTTTTCATAGGTCTCACATTTTGTATCGACTTCCCGAACGTGCTGTTCGACATGGTTTTGTACAGAATTCGCTCGAATTTCGTGCTCGCGGCATTCCTCAACGCGACGTTTCTCTGCACGAAGGTTCGCAAAAAATGGTCTTGGCGGAACGAGAGGATGCTGTGAACACGTTCTATTTTCATGCCCAACCTCACGTACAGAGCGAGCAATGCATAATGAACGACGTAGCGTTCTTTGTCGAAGCACGTCAGCAAGAGTTTCGTTGTGGAAGGGGCATTCAGCGAGAACGCATCTTTCAGGTGGCGTTGGTAGGGGGAGAGTTCGTTCTCATCCACGCACCTGTGTTCGGGCGCCAGGGGAAAATCCCTGGTGAGAGCGTGCAGTTCTTCGGGATACGACAAGTCTACTACGTAGACGTAACCCACTTCCGAATCGTGTGGAATGTTTAGAAAATCGATCTCGCTCCACCTCGAAGGATCCACCCACTCAAACCCACCTGTCGGGATATGGAAAGTCATCGCGTACGGGTACAAACTGTTCACGTCGAGGTACTGGATAAAAGTCTTTTCTTGCTGGGGATCGTAATCGTCACACCTCTCGTGGTTAGCCCGACAGTATCTGTGGAAGCCATTACAAATGCCTCCCCTGATTCCCTTCTCGATCGTTTCGTACATCTCGCGATCGCTCATGAGCTCGAGTTTGACTTTGGTGAGCTTCAGAGCGCTGCTCCACGCGTAACTGGCGAGGGACACTGTGCGTAGGATATCTAACCTATCCGTCTCTAGCGCAATCTTCCTGAAATACAGTACGACGTCGCAGAGCTGACAGGCGTCGAGCGTGACGTAGAGAGGCGTGTAACCGCCGAGGTTCTTACATTCGAACAATTCGAAAATCTCGAGGGCGTACTGATAGTCCTCGTTCGTGATCTCTTGGTCGTTCAGGTCACTTTTGAAAGCTTCCTTTGGCGGTAGTGCGGGCAAATTGTACGCTTCGAAACTGTCGACAAAGGTGTACGGGTAAATGCCCTTCCTGAGGAGGCGTCGGAAACGGTCACCATACATTTGACGGGTACAATGAAACGCGCTTTCACTACCGCTGGCGAGCAGGGTTTCCACCAGGTTCGACAAGGAGAGGTTGAAAAACTGCGTGGTATCGCGGAAATGGAGATCGCCAATGTTGAACCCTCTTATCTTTTCCGAGCTCGAAGCTAAGATCCACGGCTCGCCCAGATTTAGAACGTGCATGTGGAGGAGAAGGGAGCTCAAATCGTACTGCAGGGTGGGCACGACGAGTTCTTTGGTGTTACAACACGTAAGGTTACACGTATCACACAGCGTCGCGACAAAATTCGAAGAACCGGGCTCTACGAAGCGGGTGTGGTCGTGATGCGATACCTTCCGCGTATGTCGGTTAAATTCCATTCCGCAAAATTCGCAGTGTGTAGCGCTCGCGTGCCGAAAGTGGTCTTCCATACTCATGACCAACGGCGCAGGACAACTGTTCAACCTATCTCTAACCTATCTCTATCCTAAGCATTTCTCTGCCGCGTTGGGTCCCAAATACTCATCTAGGCCTAGTATTTTTCCATCCCAACTTCTCACTGCAACGATGCAGTACAAGCTCATCCTGTGCACACTCACGGCGTCCTTCACGAGCGCGTCCTTTTCCAAAACGCTCTCCGTCTCCAACACCGCGAAATAGGGATAGGGATGCATGTACTGTATCTTGTTCAAGGAGACACTCTCCCCCGCTTTTGGCATTTCGAGAATCATTTCGTTCGCGTCTTGACACAGACGTTCGTGTTGCTGCAATGCCTCTCTCGTTCCGTAACCGGACGTGCATTTCTCGCAATAAAAGTAGTCACTTCGTCCCATGAAAGTGCTAAATTTTCGGATCCCATAGAAATGCTCCCTAACCTCGAGCAAGTGCACTTTATCCTTATAGAGCGTGCAGGGAACCCATCAGGTAGATATCGAACTCGTCTGCTCGTCGAACACGTAGATGTAGACGGAGATTTTGTTTTTTCTCTCCCACAGGGAAATGTCTTCGTAAGTGACTGGGAAGCAGGGCGACCAGTACGTTACGCGCGTCTCCGGATTGGAAGGATTCATGTACTTGTGGTATCTTACATGCAGGTTTGGTTTGCCCCTCAAAGGATGTAAGAGTGCCAGCACGCTATACTTGAAACACTCGTTTTCGTGATTCGGTGGAAGTTTGACATTTGTGAGAGTCTTTGTTTTTCTCTTTAGCAGCTCGGGAAGCTCAATCGTGCATCCAATCAGCTTCGGTTTTAAGCGCGTTATTTTTAAGTCGACACATTGGACGTCGTTCGAGGTGAAACCAGACCCTTCTCTCGCATAGTTTTCAACGCGTTGCGAGGATTCTGCGATAGCAGCATTTATCGCGCCTTCGATTTCTTGGCGGTTATGAACGACTCTCATGTGAAGGTTCACGTGAAGGAGATGAGAAGTCAGCCCGTCGGCTCCGTCCTTAACCATGAGCGCCTTCGAGCACAGACAAAATTTGAAAGGCATGGGATGAGCTTCGAGGACGCGCGCGATTACCGGAGCTATGCTCGGTAGATAGAGTCGCAAATGGTCGACGTTGTCGTCGTGCGGGGAACAGAGAAGCGTGTACCTAGTAGCCGTTCCGTCAAATGCCTCATCTGTGACAAAGAAAGGAAGGAATCGTCTCTCCGTGACGGAGGGATGATTCTCTACGACGTGTTCTCGTAATTCAACGATTCTACGACCCTGGACAGGCTCAGCTTCGTTTCGAAATTCTGGGCTTGCATCTGGCGATTCATCTTGAACCCTACCAGACAGAGGAATGAAATCTCCATACGACTGATCCCCTTCCCACATGAGCAATTCGTCTGCACTGTCGTGCCCATCTAGGGGTTCGTCGTCGTCGTCCGTCTCTGGTATTACGAAAGGCGGACTCCTGACTCTATTGTCGTCGTCATCTGAAAGGACGACTGGGCTATTACCGAGATTCTCTATTCTAGCTTCGTGCTCTCTTTCTACGGCCACTAGCATGGCATCGATGGGGTCGTACTGACATACGAGACAGCGCGGCACTGCGGTCAAACAAAATCAGTACGAGATTCCCCCTCACGAAACAATGCTCTTCAGTTGAGGAACGCTTGAGATTGATGATGAGAGAGGATGGGATGAGTCCCTGTGTTCAGTGTCATGCGGTGACAGCGGCTATTGGTTCCTGAAAAACAATGTCACACATAGAATACACTCACACAGCAGAGACGGTCAACTTACATTTTGCTCCACGTCGTGGATGGATGGATGAATGCCCCTCGTGGGCTTCCTGTCAATCGTCGTAGAACCAGCGCACCTTTTATAGTCGCTACACCGCTGTCCTCCTCCTCGCATTGCGACGGTGTCGTCTGTACTTTGACCACCCCGCCTTCCGTCTTTCGCGCCTTTTTGCGATGTCGCATATGACAATGATACCATCGACGTTGAATAAAACATTACACTAATTTTTAGCTAACACTCTGGGCCGACTTGTATATGACGATCACGAGACCCAGAGTGGGATTCGAACCCAGGATCCTTCTACACTGGGCGCGACACACTAACCATCAGTCTAATTCGTACTGCGTGACGTTTTTCGTACTGCGGGGTTCGTGTCTACACACGTCACAACATGTTCAAACACGTCTTAACATGTCCAAACACGTTCAATGTCGTCATAGAGAGGAAGAGAAAGGAACGAGTGTGTCCAGGGGCGACTTCGACGGTTCGCCGTCCGTGTCTGAACACGTCAAAACATGTTTAAACACGTCCAAACATGTTCAGACATGCTCAATGACGTCATAGAGAGGAAGAGAGAGGAACGAGTGTGTCCAGGGGCGACTTCGACGGTTCGCCGCCCGTGTCCGAACATGTTCAAACACGTCTTAACATGTCCAAACAAGTTCAGTGACGTCATAGAGAGGGAGAGGAAAAGCTTTACTATAAATGTCGAAGCGAACGTTCGATTGTCATTCCATCATGATCAGCTTGGTAGATCCTCGTAAGTAATACCCATGACGTCATCATCATCGTCGAAATGTTTGAAGAGTTTCGTTTCCAGTGTACAACACTTTTGCTGCGCGTGAAGTCGGTTTTTTCCCACCTCACATATTTCGGGAGATTGGCAGCGCCCGCTTCTTCTGCACCAATTGCGGTGGATTGTGGTCCAAAGGTACGCTTCCTCTTTATTTTTTTAATGCGTTCTATAATCGTTCACATTTTTTTCAGAGCAAAAGCATTGGACGGACCGATTGATTCGCCCGTTTCTCGGCTGTCGGACGGTACCGTTCGACGTACGTTGCGAAGGACTTCGACTACTGAAGGAAGATGGAGAAGATGGACCATCAGTGTCACTCTGTGACTGAAGAAGATTGTACGTGCGTTTTTGAGATATAAAAACACGCATTTCTCACACTCCTTTTGTTGCAGATTACGAATGGCTACTGACGGGAGATCTACCCTGGTCCTAACCTTCAAGCCTCCTCCGAAGACCTTCTTTTTGCGAATCGGCGATCAACTGACTACCTGTCGCTGCGGTGGACTCTGGTCGAGAAACCCCAGCCATTGGTTAGACTCGAGCCTTCGTCCGTATTTGGGCTGTCTTCCCGGCTACGAAACCAAAGCTGGAGCCTAATTCATGTGTAATGAGAAATAAAAAAAGGTTGTCTACTCTCATTCCGTCTCAGTCATGACGCCCGAGCAGAGGTTCGCAACCTTTGTGCAAACGCGAATGTATCAGGACTTGCTGCGATTACGCGATTATATTCACAGCGATAGCCTGCGAGGGAGACTTTCGCTCCATTCTCAAGACGATACCCTTACGTCTGTTCACCGTCAGTGGGAAGGTTGCAAAGAAAATGAAGCGTTTCGTAGATTACAAGCTCGAGCTGTTGGAGAAGTATAGACGAGGAGAGGCAGTCGACCCGTGTCTCATCAACGCGGGTTTCAACCGACCTATCGTCCGTCGCTACTGGCTTCTCCACACATCCCTCGACGTCACGGTGAAGACCGGCGACGACGAGCGTCGGGTCAGCACGTTGGAAGATCGTCTCGCAAGCGTCTTGTGTATGTCGTGAATAAATAGACTATTTTTACGAAACGAGTTCGCTCACGAGGAGACGTTTTATTGTTTCGTCATTCTCTTCAAGTTTACAGGAAAACATGGATACACAACTTTTCAAGCTGTAGCGTTTCGACATGCGCGTGGCTACGTAGATACAAAAAAGCCCGCAGTAAGGCGAAAAAGGCGATTGAATACACTTGTCGTTATACTCGTCCACTACAGGTAAAGTCCTTCGAAGGTTTGCTTCGATGGGGGAAGCCCGTGGCTGTCGAAAAACATGGCAGGCCCATCGTAGAGCACCCAATGCTGTCCGCGCTTTCTTCACTCTTCCGTATTGATGATTAAATAGCCGGGCTTGCGTAAAACGAAGGCTTCGTCGGAAGCGCAAATGCCTCTCAGCATGGAGGAAGCGAGGGGGTTCAGGGACACGAGTCCCAAGATGTCGCTCTCGTACATCTTTTCTTATGGGAAGGTGACCGTACGGTCCTTGTCGACGCACATGAGCTTGGGACACTCGGAAATCAAGAGGACGGTGACCACGTGTGGAAGGGCTTTAGCGAAGCGTAATTGCAGGCGAACGTTTCCTTTTCGCCACTCGTTCAAATGCGAAGGAGAAGAACACTTGTCCACGTCCAAGTTGAAGTAGAGAAGGAACCCGTTCGTTTTAAATCGCTCGTAGCTATACTTGAAATGTTTCTCTCCCAGTTCTTGCAAGAAGTTAAAGTAGGGAATTTTGACGAGGTCGTTCTGAAAGTCGTACTCGGCTCGCACCTGCTGGCCCTCCACTGAGAGCATCGAATGAGATAGGTCGTAATGGCGGAATTTGTAGGGGTTCGATTGGATGTCGCCGAGAAAGTCGAACGTGGCGAGAAGGGCGACGCATAATTTGGAAGGCACCCTTTCGGGGTAAACGTTTTCAAAGTGAGCGTCCAAGCTCCCGGCAATCAAGCTCCGCACCTTGGTTTCCAATACGCGTAACACGTAGATGGCCGGCGTGGTCTGAAGCCACCGCTCGTATTCCAAAAATAGGGAAGGTGCCAGCGTCACCTTTTTCAAGTGTAACGTCATTTCTTTAATGTCCACCTCGTAATTGTGCGTTTTCTTGTCTTTGGGGACCGATATGAGTTTAAATTCGTCGTTGTTTAATAGGAAAACGACGCGAATCTCGACGGCAGGTACCATCAGGCGCGGGTACCATCAGGCGCGGCTGTTGAAACAGGTCGGTATTGATCTGACCGACCAGGTTAAAGTATTTTCCACCCCTCGTGGCATCGTAACGTTGTTTCGGACCGCGAGACGAGACGACGTAATCGTCCTTGAAATGTTCGTCGTGAGGAACATCCATGAGGAACGCGTGTGGACAAAGACAACATGTTAGGGAAGGACACTAAAAATTATCTACAGGGGTACCGGCATAGATGCTTTGCTTGCGTCTATGCTGCACCCACCATATCTTGAAACTTTACAGCGAGTTGGGCACTGCTGACACGGCGTCACCGGCTTCAGCACGCGAAGGAAGGTTCACAATTTCAAACCAACCAATGAGCGCTCGCGTACCGGGGGAACGGCCTCAGGAGAAAATGGGCTCGTGACGGTTGAGAACTCGCGCTTTGACGTAAAAATTCTGACGTTTCATGATGTTTGATTACGCGAAAAGCTCACACCGCCTCACTTTAGTTCGCAAGTGAACTCGCGAGTTCCATCCCCTTGGCGCAACGGTATGGCAACAGCGCAACTATCATTTCATTTCATTTCATTTCATTTTAATACCTCAAAGGGCCCTAAGGCATTGCATAAGGGGGAGACAATATATACAAACACTATATACCTCAAAATAGGTACAACTCAATGCACAACCTTTCAAAAGCACTTACATTGATTGGCAATAGAAAATCAGGTGGCAAAGAGTTCCAGTCGCGCAAATATAATATCCAAAGGAGAATTTCTATAATACTCACTACGGCAGACGGGAAGAGCTAACCTGTAATGGTGGTGAATGCGGTCAGAGAAGAAGGGGGCAGGGGTGACAAAGGAAGACGATGCGTTGTAAAGCTTATACATTGTTATTAGTCTGTGGACCTTGCGCCTATTTTCTAAAAGTGGAATTTCTTTGTCTCTCTTAAACTGTGTCATGCTGGTTTCCCTATCATAAAGGTTAAAAATAAAACGAGTGGCTTTCGTTTGTACGGACTCTAGTTTTTGAATTAGACATTTTTGCCACGGGTTCCAAATGATAGACGCGTACTCCAGTTTGGGCCGGATCAATGAATAATACGCGATTAGCTTGACATCAGGTGAAGCGAGACAAAGTGTGCGACGCAAGAAACCCAGTGTCCTTAGTGAGTTACTACAAACGTATTCGATATGTGCCCTCCAAGAAAGGTCACAGGAAATCAGAACTCCAAGATACCTAAACATGGTCACTTTGTCAAGAATTTCGTCATTAAGAGTATAATCGCTGGGTATGTTAATATTTCGTCTGGAAAAAGTCATACATTTTGTCTTAGAGACATTAATTTCCATTAACCATTGGTTGCACCATTCAGAAAGGGAGACCAAGTCGTTCTGTAAAGCAACGCAGTCCTCTACATCACTAATTTCTCTGTACACAACAACATCATCAGCATAAAGGCGTACAGAACAATCTACACATAAGTGAAGATCATTTGTGTAGATAAGGAAGAGAAGGGGACCGATCACAGACCCCTGAGGCACGCCTGACACTACAGTGAAGAAGACAGTGCACTACCCCACCTAACACACTGTGTTCTCGCAGACAAGAAAGCACGTATCCAGTTTACTATGTTATTTTTAATGCGTAATGATTCGAGCTTACAAAGAAGGCGCTTGTGCGGCACTTTGTCGAAGGCTTTCCGAAAGTCGATAAAAACTGCATCGACTTGCCTACCAGAATTCATGCTTTCATAGACGTCAGAAACAAATTCAAAAAGTTGCGTCTCACATGAATACTTTTTTCGGAAACCATGTTGGTTCTTAAAAAGCATGTTGTTATTATCCAAAAAGTTCATAATATGGGTGTTCAAATATCATATATCATATGGGTGTTCACAATATCAGTGTTCAAAAATTTGTTCGTCCGCGTTTGGTGTGTTGTTGGGAGCTCACGGCTCGATGCAGAAGTGTTTCGAAGTTTAGTAAGTTTATTTCTTGCCCAGCGTCATGCGTATTTTTTCTTGCAATCCTTAGGTTAACGAGGCAGTTCCGACATCCTGTCCAATGCAATGAACGACGACATTAAGCATAATAACGAGCGCTGTTGTAGCGTCCCTTTGTTCTCTGGACTTCGGGTTTCAGGGTTGAGTTCTGTTTCTTTCCTGTCCTTCGCTTTCAGATTTGTGCCTGTTTTTGTTCACAGTCGCGTGCCGTATAACTGTGGAGCACAGCACGCAAGTAGCACAATTTGTTGCGAGAACGTTGTGGTAATGTTTTACTCAAACGTTGCACAAACGTGGCTAATCCTTTATGATCCAATCGCACTTCAGCTGTGGCGTAGCGTAATGTCCTCCAAAGGTAGAATAAACGAGCCCTAGCTTTGGAGGCAATATAATGGACATGCCTATTCCACCTCAAGTCAGACATGATAACCACGCCCAAATATTTATACCGGTCCACATTCTGGATTTGGTTCCCCTTAAGAAAATAATACGTCTGCGAGACAGATTTTTTCGGGTTAGTGACATACACACAGTTTTGTTTATGTTCAGTGTCATTTCCCAGTTCTCACACCACTCGTCGATCTTATCTAGACTGCTTTGTAAGGCATTTCTGTCGCTTTCTGAATGAATTTCCTGGTACAGTATACGGTCATCAGCAAACATGCAGGCTCTACAGCCTATCTTAAAGGGTCTCTGACCAGAAGCTGGAGAGCCTTTTCCGCAGTGGCTACCGATAGAATACACAAAAGCAACTTCATATACGAAAATTCATGCCTCAACACCTCGTAGTTTTCGTAAACTCGAATTTTGAACATCGCGGTTCACGCAGACGCTGGCACACCTACCGTCAAACCAAGAAAACGTACTCATATATAGAAAACTCATCTGGTCATCCCACTGGGATGACGTCAATCGCCCATGCAATCAGCGCGCAGAATGCCGTCACGTGATCGAGCACTACAACAACAACTTTCAGCAAGAACGAATATTTTTACGCCGATATACTGTTGTCACAATGTCTGGCAATAAAAAGTATGTATATACTTCGAAATCTACGACCTGTTTTATAACTGCGATAATCCAATTAGCGGCTTCCGTGGAAAGAGGGGCTGCGAGGCTACGAGATACGACGACTTTCGGGATCCAGCGCGCTATTTCACTGCGTTAGCGTAGTGTGTGTTTTCCAAGTTTCCTTTAGTTATATCTTTTGGAACAACGACCAATTTATCGAGGTACAGCCCTTACTTCATTTGACGTGCCTCGATTGTGTCGTCAAAGCGAGATTATTCGGCGGGCATTCAGTTCCGTACGATACTGCGCGTTCAACCCCAGCGGCAGGTATGGTTGTCAGCGGATTTCGCCAATCGTATTTGAAGAATGCAGACTATGAGACGGACCCCTCAGTTTGAGTACAAAGAACCTCCGCCTACAGCAGACTGCAGTGCTTTCCTTGAATCTATCTTCCAAGACTGTTGCATCTGGACGCGACGAGGTTAGTGTCTTCTGTATAATTTCACACATATCACAATTTCAAACCAACCAATGAGCGCTCGCGTACCGGGGGAACGGCCTCAGGAGCCAATGGGCTCGTGACGGTTGAGGACTCGCGCTCTGACGTAAAAATTCTGACGTTTCATGATGTTTGATGACGCGAAAAGCTCGCAGCGCATCACTTCAGTCCGCAAGTGAACTCGCGAGTTTCATTCCCTTGCCGCAACGGTATGGCAACAGCACAACTATCAGTGTTCAAAAATTTGTTCGCCCGCGTTCGGTGTGTTGTTGGGAGCTCACGCTCGATGCACAAGTGTTTCGAAGTTTAGTAAGTTTATTCCGTGCCCAGCGTCGTGCGTATTTTTTCTTGCAATCCGTAGGTTAACGAGGCAGTTCCCACATCCTGTCCAATGCAATGAACGACGGCATTAAGCATAATAACGAGCGCTGTTGTAGCGTCCCTTTGTTCTCTGGACTTCGGGTTTCAGGGTTGAGTTCTGTTTCTTTCCTGTCCTTCGCTTTCAGATTTGTGCCTGCTTGCGTTCACAGTCGCGTGCGTTAGAACTGTGGAGCACAGCACGCAAGTAGCACAATTTGTTGCGAGAACGTTGTGGTAATGTTTTACTCAAACGTTGCACAAACGTGGCTAATCCTTTATGAAAATTCTAATTGGGTTTTTGTTGAAACTCTGTTGAGTTTGCTCAACATATCGTGTAGAATTGGTGTTGAAATTCAGTTGAATTTCTGTTGAGAAAGCTATTGAATTCCTGTTGAGAGCTGTTGAAAAAGTGGCCACCGCGTTCTTACGGAATTTCTGTTGAGCTCCAGTTGTGAGAACTTCTGTTGATTTTCTGTTGAATTCATGTTGAAAAGCAACATGTGCTGTGATTATTGAGAATGTGTTGGGTTTCTGAAGATTTTGTATTGTGTGTGCGTACTTGAAAACAATACGGGACAGATCGCATAAAAGAGCCACTATGTGCCCTACCTCTCACCAATGTCGTAGACGGGTAGAAATCCGGTAGGGAAGTAAGAAGGGAGTTGCCTCATAACTAGAGCCGCCAATATTTCGAACGAAGACTGTTATTCTTCTGGGCACTGTCCTCATCATTGGCCTAGTATGATGAGGACAGTGCGCAGGAGCAGAACAGTCTCTACTCGAAATATCGGCGGCTCTCGTCCTGAGGCAACTCCTCCTCGCCAATCTCTTGTTTCATATCCAAGTACAGAACTCGAGATGAGGTGGAAATGTGGTGTGTGGTACGATCACTTTATTCCCAGTGCAAGTGGTGAGGCCAGGCTGTTTTTTACGTACGCGGCACCTGCCGCCGGGTACTTGCTGCACGTATAGGCCGCAAAAGAATAGAAAGACAAGTAGTTATAATAGCATATATAGGACTTCATGAACTCAAAGGACTCACTGCAAAAAATACTGTGCCTCAACCTGTATCAAAATAATTCCTCAGACATAGGTCGTTCCACGCGAGGTGGTCCAAGATGGTAGCCTGACCATCTCAAATACTTAAAAAAAAGTAATACAGAGCTGTAGCAAGCCACGTCGAAGGAATGGTTCTGAAAGGCGCAACATGAAAATTATTGTCAGTGATTTGGGAGAGGAACCCAAAAGTTTGTACTGAGGAGGCATATCTTGTGTTTTATTCATTGATGTATACCTGCTTTGTCTCACTAACAATACAATGGATTTTGTATATAATTGGGAGATTGAATACTTGCGGAATCAGTTCCTCCCTCAATCTTTCATGACATGTCAAAACTACAATTCCTCCACTGTTATATTTTTTCATGCATTATTCACGCATTGTGTGGCCAAAATGAACGTGGTACTTTTCCCATTAGAAGCGCATCAAAAGGAAGGACATAGGATTTGTGCAATTTTGTACCTGAATTCACAAACCACGACGATCCACATAAAACAGCCAGAATATCAGAATCGACTGAAAGGAGCCTAGTCTGTATGACACAAACTACTGTGCTGCACACAGAGATTATACACAAAAAGAAAAAGGCAAACAAAAGTATAGATAAATAAGGTAAATAGCAAGCGAGCTGGAGGTAAACATCCATAACTTGAAAATCCGAGAGTGCGGGACAAAAAATGACAGACACAAACAAGGTCTGACTGGCTGTACAAATGGATCCTCTTGGTGAATAACTTATGTCTTATTAGAACAGCTTCCCCTTGAGACCTTGTTTATGTCTGTCATGTTTTGTCCCACAGTCTCGGGTTTTGATGTTATAGATCTATACCATCAGCTCGCTTGCTATTTAACTTATTTATCTATACTTTTGTTGACCTTTGTTTTTGCGTATAATCACTGTGTGCAACACAGTAGTTTGTGTCCTTTCAGTCGATTCTGATATTCTGGCTATTTTGATGTGGATCGTCATGGTTGGTGAAATCAGGTACAAAATTGAACAAATCCTGTGTCCTTCCTTTTGAAGAGCTTCGAATAGGAAAAGTACCACGTTCATTTTGGCCACAAAATACGTGAAAAATGCATGAAAAAATGTAACAGTGGAGGTATTGTACTTTTGATATGTCATTAAAGGTTGAGGGAGGAACTGTAGATAAGTCACTCAGGGTAAGTATTCAATATTCTAATTGTATACAAAACGCATTGTATAGTTAATGAGACAAAGCAGGTGTACATCAATGAAGAAAATACAAGATATGCTTCCTCAGTACAAACTTTTGGGTCCTCCCCCAAATCACTCACAATATTTTTCATGTTGCGCCTTTCAGAACCATTCCTTCGACGTGGCTTGCTACAGCTCTGTATTACTTTTTTTTAAGTATTTGAGATGGTCAGGCTACCATCTTGGACCACCTCGCGTGGAACGGCCCATGTCTGAGGAATTATTTTGATACAGGTTGAGGCACAGTATTTTTTGCAGTGAGTCCTTTGAGTTCATGAGTTCATCATATATGCTATTATAACTAGTTGTCTTTCTATTCTTTTGCAGCCTATACGTGCAGCAAGTACTCGGCGGCAGGTGCCGCGTACATAAAAAACAGTCTGGCCGCACTACTTGCACGGGAAATAAAGTGATCATACCACACACCAGATTTCCACCTCATCTCGAGTTCTGCACTTGGATATGAAACAAGAGATTGGTGAGAAGGGAGCTTCCTCAGGACGAGAGCCGCCGATATTTCGAGCAGAGACTGTTCTGCTTCTGGGCACTGTCCTCATCATATACCAGGCCAATGATGAGGACGGTGCCCAGAAGAAGGACAGTCTTCATTCGAAATATTGGCGGCTCTCGTCCTGAGGCAACTCCCTTCTTACTCCCCTAGCGGATTTCTACCCATCTACGACATTGGTGAGAGGTACGGCACATACTGCCTCTTTTATGCGATCTGTCCCGTATTGTTTTCAAGTACGCACACACAACATAAAATCTTCAGAAACTCAACACATTCTCAATAATCACAGCATATGTTGCTTTTCAACATGAATTCAACAGAAAATCAACATAAATTCTTACAACTGGAACTCAACAGAAATTCCATAAGAACGCGGTGGCCACTTTTCAACAGGTCTCAACAAGAATTCAATAGCTTTCTCAACAGAAATTCAACTGACTTTCAACACAAATTCTACACCATGTGCTGAGCAAACTCCATAGAGTTTCAACAGAAACTCAGAATTTTCTAAAACGTGGACATCCAACTTGACGCCATAACATTTCGTGAAAGGCACCCGATGGGTGACAGTTGCGGCTACACGCATGTATGTGGACTCCCCGGGTTCGAACCCTGGTGCCGGCTGTGCTGTCTGGGGTTCTTCCTGGGTTCTTCCTGTCGTGAGATGCTTCCGGACATATGTCAGTGCAGTTCCCTTAGAACTCGGCAGAGGACGCACATTGCCACGGTCGTCCAGAGCCGTATATTAAAAGGAAGTCTGGCCATTGGGAGGAGTCACAAAAAGAGGCACGACCTGTCAATCACAGTTTCGCTCCTCTGATTGGTTTGCTTTTTACCAAGGGGGTCGCCATGACACCATACTGCCACCCAAAATGGCGACGAAAACAAACACAGTGAAGCGGGGATTTCGTGACAAAAAATTTTCACAGACTAACCTGATTTTACGCTGCAAATGTACATCCTAATATAAATTTTTCGGAAATCAGTTTCAACTTATGCTCATCCATCGATATCTAACTAAAATAATACGTTTTTTCGCCGGTGTTAGGCCTAGTGAACACGGCGATCACAACGAAATCATAACAAAAACGGCGCTGTGCTGTACAATCTTATATTTAACAGCTGGATTTCATGAATATAAACATTCTTGCCTCTTATATTCCAACTATTCATGTAGATTTGTTTAAAAATCATACCGACAACAGAACGTGTCCTAGCAGGTGGTTCTGCCGGCAGCGGTACAACGACGGAAGCAGACGACAATTCCCGACGTGCCTTACGCTCCCTAGGTGGCGCTTATCAAATTTGCACCAACAATTCACTACTTTTGTAGATTGCGAGTGGTATCCATTTCAATCCCATCCAATCCACTTGCCACCCAAAATGGCGCTGCCCATGTTGGATAGGGGGGAAAATAGTGAGCATAGGCTGATTGATAGCGCCCCATATTTCAAGACTTCATTGGTCGGAAAGCTGAAAAAGTGGGTGGAGCTTCTTGTATAGGCATGACCCATTAATGATCAGACTCCCTTTTAATATACGGCTCTGCGGTCGTCAGCATTGACGCTTCCAACCTCTGAGACCGACAACAGCGAGCCCTTTCACAAACACCACCACCAGCTGATCGCTTCTGTCGTACGTATACGTACGCATGTGCCTGCACAGTATGAACCGCAGCAGTGTGAACCAAGCTCTATATGCGTACGCTCCATGGAGAACATCTCCCATTACAGAATTCACAAACCTATACGCTGCGTCACCGGAATTTAGAACCACACGGACGAACAAGAATCGTCCGACTGGTGGTGCACAATGTGACGATCATGCGTTCAGCTTCATTGGCTTAGGAACAAATATAGAGTTTTTGCACATCAGAAAGTCTTAACGGCAACGCTTCGGAAAACATGGTAAGTGAATCGTTCGATTCCCTTGAGGTGACTTGCATGACGTTGTCGACCTTTAATATTATAGCTTCCTTTACCCTACCTTTTTAATAGAATGGTGCTCATCTGCTAAAACACACGATAGTGTGTATCTTCTGCGTTCGAAATGGAGTCGCTTCCTACATCTGTTGCAATGGCATCGCATTTCGTACGCGTTTGCCAGTACGCCCAGGAGTACAACCTTTCTTTCTATCACCTACACTCTAAGAAAAAAAGGTGTCGAAAAGGAGTCAAACGATACGCGGACACCCTCTCAGACGAAGGGGGTGTTGTGTTGACACTGCCTGCATTTCTGTATGCCTTCACAGATGTCACTTCGACTCCACATCCAAGCAGTGTTATTCTTACACCCCATTCTGAGTCCTCAGTAGGGTGTCAAAAGACAAAAAGGGACTTCCATGTAGACAATCTAAAACAGGTGCAACCGTGCCACCTCCCCAAGAGGTGCCACCTTGATTCCCACGCCAAAGGGTGCTCAGTGGATACCTGCGTAGAAGGGAGACCAGTTAGATACTCAGCGGGGCACCCTTACAAGTGGAATACAGAAAGGTATTCCACTAAGAGTGCTAGCAGAGCACCCTTGCGTGGGGCATCCAGAACACACCTCGATGGAAGAAGTTACAGGAGAGCACCCTTGCGAGGCGCCTTCAGAGAGCGCTTCAAATAACGGAACTTGCAGGGCGCCCGTGAGAGAGGAATTCATACGGCACTTCGATTAGGGGAGCCAACGCAGAACCCTTGCGAGGGGAATCGAGAGGGCACTTCAATGGAGGAAGCTCGGAGAGCCACTTTGCGAGGGGCATTAAGGGAGCACTTCGATGGAGGGAGCTCTGAGAACCCCGTTGCGAAGGGCATCCAGCGCGCACATCGGTGGAGGGGGTTACAGCAGGGCACCCTCGCGAGGCGCTTTCAGAGAGCACTTCGAATGAGGGAGCTAGCACGGCACCCTTGCCAGAGGAATTCATAGGGTACTTCGATTAGGAGAGCCAACGCGGGACCCTTGCGAGGGGAATCGATAAAGCACTTCGATGGAGGAAGCTCGGAGAGCCACGTTGCGAGGGGCATTAAGGGAGCACTTCGATGGAGGGAGCTCTGGGAACCCCGTTGCGAAGGGCATCCAGCGAGCACTTCGGTGGAGGGGGTTAAAACAGGGCACCCTCGTGAGGCGCTTACAGAGAGCACTTCGAATGAGGGAGCTAGCAGAGCACCCTTGCCAGAATCCATACAGCGCATCGATTAAGTTAGCCAGCAGAGCAGGCTTGCGAGGGGAATCCACAGAGCACTTCAAGGGAGGGGGTTACGAGAGAGCACCATTGCGGAGCGCCTTCACAGAGCCTTTCAAGTAACGGAGCTAGCAGAGCACTGTTGTGAGAGGAATTCATAGAGCACTTGAGTTAAGGGAGCCAGCAGAGCACCCTTCTGACAGGAATCGAGAAAGCATTTAGATTGCGGGAGCTACAGAAGATTGCCCGTGCGAGGGGAACCCGGATAGCACATCGATTCAGGGAGTTATAGCCTAATACAATTACAAGATGCATTCAGAAAACACTTTAATTAGGGGAGTGAGGAGGGCACGCTTGCGCGGGAAATTCAGAAAGCGCTTCCAGATCGTCGTTACAAATGCGGACGAAACAACGCAATGCGTATAAGGCAATGCTTTTTCCAATCCAATTCAATCCAAGGTGTGTCGGTAGCTACCCATATGCGCAACCCATGTCTATTTCTCATAATTGGGATAAAGTATGATATACCCAAGCATGGTATACCAAGGTATACTTAACAGTTTAAGGTCAGGTTTAGTGCATTCTTTCGCGTTAATGGCCACCCCACATTGTACAGTTGCGAGACATGCAGGAACGAAACACTGGATATGATTGCCATGGTGTTTATATGGTATTTGGGTGACCAGGCTGTGTTGGGGTGGGGGTGGGGATTTATTGGCAAACAAAGGAAAGGGGAAAGGTCAGCCGTGCAGCATACCGGCTGTGTTGGGGTAAAGTAATCAAACATAGGCAATCAGTCGCTGGTCGGTGATTGGACAGCAGCGAGTTATGCGGTGAAGTAGACCACAAAAACACAAGTTTTTAGCAAAGCAAGCGCCATCTGGACACGCAAGGGCTCACGCAGGACTAAGTAATTGCGAAAGGAATATATTGAGCGCCTCCTGTGCGGAAAATATTGTTCGCTCTTAAAAAAGTGCATGCGATAGTCTTTTGAGGGTGTTCAGGCGCGTCACATATTTCACTCCCTCAAGAGTGCTGTATGTACGCCCAAAGGAAGGGTGCTCATGGAACACTCCTTTTGGGGTGGCTTGGTGGCCCGCTTACATGTGTGCCCTATGCTGAGACTTCCTTAGTCACCCAGTGAGGCCAAATACGGCGAAGAGATTCGACACACACCACCACCACCACTTCCTTAGCAGGTGCCATGTGTACACATACGGGGTGTCCCAAAAAAAGCGGACCAGAGCGTTTCACGAAGAGAGCCATAAACGGAAGCTTAGTACTACCTTTGTGGTACTTGAGTTGCAGTCAGGTGCAAAAGTAGCACCTCTTGTATCTCAAGTACCAGAAAGAGACCCTCAGGTTTCCGTTTGTCATTCTCTTTGTGAAGCGCTTTGGTCTACTTTCCTTGGGACACACTGTATCAGAGGTGGGCAAAACTCCTCCCCGTCTTTGCCCTTATCGCAATTTCCCTGGACGGAGCTCCGTCCTCGCCTCACCTCACCTGAACTGTTTATCAGAAAGGTTCCCTCACCTACCCTCACCTCAAAAATAAATCTGAGACGTTTCCTCACCTCACCTAAAAAAATCTCAGAAAATTTTCCTCGCCTCACCTCACAACAATTATCAGAAAAGTTACCTCACCTCAGCATTTCCTGAGAAAATTTTTCCTCAACTCACCTCACCTCAGCCTTCCCCAAGAAAATTTTTCCTCACCCCACCTCATCTCAAATTTCGTTTGGTGAGGGAGGTGAGGGTGCCCTCACCTCACTTGCACTTGTGAGGGTGCCCTTCTCTGCTCCTGGTCAACGCTTCTCATTTTTCTAAATGACGAAAGCATGCAGGGTCAAACAAGTATGGAGGCTAAAGCGTCAGGTTCCGACTCTATGCTTCAGCCGTCCATTGTGACTGTGGGACTTGTGGCGCAAGAGCAACAGAGGCCAGAGAGGGCCACAACTGAGGCGAGTACGTGATGAATGGCGATGACAGTTAAAATTACTAACAGAGCATGTCCTACGCATTACATCATGGCCCGCTCACCATCAGCTAGTGAGACTCCAGGTGCATCGGTGGTTGTCTCGTTCACCACCTTCGCATGGCACCCGATAAGTTGAGTGCTCCAGTGGCGGTCAAATCGAAGCACAGCTTTCTGAATCATAATGGTATGAGCATCACGTCATCAGTTCACCCAATGTCGTGCCCACATCGCCCCCTACTTTTCGTGGGCTTTGCAACCAGCGTCTAGACCCATCGTCAGGACTAACCAATAAGCATCGATTATTGCTAGTGATGTGCACGACTCTTGTTGTTCGGTTGTCAGCACTATCTTTTGTCAGCTAGTCTCGTATCACCTAAAAATTTTTGACCCAATTTTTCCTTTTCTCCCCTCAACACATGAGAAAAGTCCTCACTTCACATGAAAAAAGAATCCTCATCTTAAAAGACTTTAAGAAAATTTTCCTCCCTTCACCTCACCAAGCCTCACCTCAAAAATTTCGTGCGGTGAGGGTGAGGTGAGCGAGCTCTCGCCCACGCAAGCCCTTGTGAGGGTGCCCACATCTGCACTGTATACTTGGAATGTAACACGACACGACTCCCTCAAGAGAGTGAAATATGTGACGGACAGTACACCCCGAAGGCAGTAGCGTTTTCGCCATTTTTACTATTATAAGAAAAAAAATGTTTTCAAGTGAGCGAAACACTGTACCCCGAGGTGTTGTATCACGCTTGCCAAACCTGATCTTGAATTTATTTCTACTATGTTAGTTGGACTCATAAGCATGCTCCACCTGCGTAAACAAATGCTTGCAAAACACATGTTTTCTCTATTACCTATGCTATTAGTAAAGAATAAAGACCGAGCCCCGAAGCTTTTTGGGCATGGCATCACTCGCTGGTTCATAGCGGCACACGGGCACGACGTAATAAAGAAAAGCGCCAGCTGTTGGTAGACCGAGCCTTTCTCTCCGTTGCGCCTGCCATCGCGGATTCTTGTGCAGCTGATAGTGCTACAGGTCCTTCTAAGTGCAACGTCATGCTACGACTTCGCACGCAGCATGTGACGTCTCTCTCTTTCTCTCTTTTTTTTTCGTCATTTTTTGATAATTCGGGGTAAACAAAGAACATTTTTATTGAGACTTTGTATCCAGAACGACGTATCAGGATCTCACTCGATACAGTGTGAGGAAGGAAATTAAAAATTATTTCCCATTTGGGTACGACGCATCCGCCAAAATATAGATCCAACTTTTGAAACGAAGCCTCATCTCCAGGTGCGTTAAGCGCAATTAGGCCTATACGACGCAGTTTGTACGCAAACGTGTGCCTGCAAAATGTCTCCACTACCATCTCTTCCACTTGAAGATAAAACTTGCGTTTAGCGAAGTATAGTTGTTGGACTTGCGCAAAGTTCGGTTCGTCGCCGGTTTTCATGACAAGGATATCTCCTTTGGAATACGCAAGACCGTTGACCTTGGCAGAATCCGCTATGTTGACCATGCCACAGAACAAATGCTGTGCGCAGGGATGCTCCTCTGTTTGCTCTGCAGGGCGTAGATTTGTCGCTGTAAAGCTGTTTTCCATGAAGCTGGAACCTAATTGGTAACATTGTAACAGCTGATGCTTCTTTGCAAATGTGTAGGGGATATTGCGGTAATTGTGAACCCTAGCGGCGTGACTCTTGAAGAACTGGTGTTTCGCTTCAAACCGAAGGCACCAATATTGCCTCAGGTGGCCAAGCTCACTGGTGATTCGCGGATAATGAACCATGTAATGGAGCTTCGGATGCACACGAGCATTCGGGTACTTGGCCAAGAACATCATGAAAAATTCCTCGATCTTGTCTTCCAAATATTGGGGGCACTCAGAGGGTATTTTCTCCGCCAAAATAATGTCCCGGAAGGTGAGGAATAGTTCCCACTTGTCGTTCCCCTCTGGTACGATGGGGCCCAAAATCAAAGGCATGAGACGAAAGAGGCACCATTTTTGAGAGGCACAGCCCCTCATGGACTTGGAATCACTTAGAAATGACGCGCCGATCTTCTCAGGCCTGTTTCTGTTGTCGTTGGTGCATACGGGAAAGTATCGGCACGCAGGATATCTTCGGCAGTTAGGATATTATCTTCAACGAGTCCTCTGAGGGTGTAATGCATGATAACAGCAAACGTTCCTTCGAACATATCGTGCATTACGTCTGGTGGAAGCTGGCGCGTGACGTCGAAGGATTCCAACTCCAGCAGTGGGGACTTTTCTCGCACACCGTACGCAGATGTCAAGTCAGGGTTCACCTGTATAGCTTCTAGCTGAGCACTGTGTGTCTTTGCATCTCGTACAATGCAGTGACGTTCGCTCTTGACTTCACCCAGTTGACTTGACCTCGTTAAACAATATCGGCAAACCCTGCCACAGCTGAAACTGCATGTGAAGCCGCCAATAGCGTGCATCGACAAGTTGTCGCCACAAAAGCCCACAACACGCACAAACATTTTCCGCGAGCCCAGTGGTGAAATAATATCCATTCCGTCAGTTACAAGCACATTCAGGTCGCTAACCAGTGGTGGTAGAACCACGTCAAGATGACACTTGGTGTCTGGGTACATTGCGACTATGGCTAAATGTATATGCTTTACCTGGGACCGAAATCTTGGATGGAGTTCCAAGAAGGTAAAATATACCACTAGTAGTTTGTGCACACCCCGTTTGGGACCAATGGGGTTCACTACTTCAAGTTCATCTGAGTACAAAATGATGTATGTGGTGGATGGATCCCTTGTGTCTTTGCGTCGTTGCTGTAGTGTGCCATCACGGAAACTGCTAATGATTTGTGGATCGCACTGGGGCTGGGGATTCAAAAGCGAGTCAGCAATCGTTCGGCTCTCCAGAACATTTCTGATGACACTTGCAACAGGAACGTACTGAAACGACTCGTTCCTGTCGCCAGCGTAGTGACACTGAACGGGTTCCACGTAACGGAGGTGTCTCTTTGCGAACTGTTCTCGCTGGTAGGCTGTGCGAACTGGAGCAAAAAGTTGCTTCATGAAGTCACACTTTAGGAGTTGTCTTAGGTCATCATGTGTAGACAGAAGTTCGTCACCGATTTTGCAGCCTACTGTGTTTGTAAACTGCTCCCAGAGGGAACTCATCAGACATTCCAAGTCCCTAAACGCAGTTTCACAGGCCGACTCGGGAACTTTATGCTCTTGTGTCAGGCGGAAAAAGAGCCGACACACGTTTCTCGTAGCATCCTCAACGAGATCAACGAATTCATACGACGGCCCTTCATGTGTCCACTCCCCCTGACTTCCCATATCGGAACGGTCCAGGATTTCGTCGCGTAGAGTGTAGTCGCTGGTATCGCTCTCTAGGTTCACATCTGGGACGGCGTCTCTCGATGCCTTGTTTATGTGTACATTGTAGAGGTGTTTCCTATAGGAATTCATATGGGAGTAGGGTTTCTTACAATCACCCACATCACAAACCACGTTGAAGTTCGATTGACCGCTGTGAGAGATTGCCAAATGCGAAGCAACACGTTGCCGTGTACACGCGAAGTACGGGCACTTCGGACATCGGAACACACAGCCAGACATTATGTTTAGAATTAGTCTTGTGCGTCGTGTGCATAGCCACATGCCTCCGTGCAACAACGTCAGCTGATAAAACATCGTCTGCAACTTGCAGTTCAAGACCGCTGTTTATGTTTCGCATCTACAGCTACGTATCGCGCCGTTTACTATCAGTGTATGAAAGAAGACGATAAGCATGCCCAAAAGTACGTTATCAACCTGTTGGACGGGCGATCACCCTCACCCGAACCTCCCTCCCCATTCGACAAGTTTGCGGGTTTTTTTTTCCGTTGATACCAGTTTTCACCATGCTCGCGCGTTGAGTGCCCAGGTTGTTTATAGCTGTAGATCTACAGCACATTAGGTAAGCCTAGCATCTAAAATAGCGAAGGTTCTGTTATCTCCGTTCTTCCGTTCACTCCCCTGTACTCGTGGTTCTCTTTAAGTGAGCTGAATTGCTGTCGCCAGTACCACAATTTCCATGGAGGCTGCAGGTGCGTTAAGTGCGCGCGCTGTTTTTTTAGTGTGGCCTCAATTCGGTGTGTCCAGTCGTAGTTGATCATATATGTGTTTGTCTAGGCCTCAGCACACATGCAAGAAAAGTTTAACAATTCCAATGCTTAGTTTGCTTACCTTTACAATTGACTCTATAGAGCCCACAGGAAGCATATCTAATGCTTCTGAAATCATGTGCATTGTGGAGCATGGAGCCTCACGAAAGAAGCTCGTTGTAAAAGGGAAGAGGATGTTGTCCGATGTCAAAGAAGCCTACCTGCAATCCACATTTAGTTATCTTGTCAACGACAAACTTATAATTCAGGTACATCGCGTATGTCGCGCCTGTACTGCGTGTAACGCTATGCGCACATTCTAGGTGTTTGACACAGCGGTGAACGGTTTCATCGACTTTGAGGAAAGAGATGTTCTAGAATCGACAAACCTGAGGCTGGTGCAGTCCAGCAGCACTGTGCTTGATGGAAGTGGGAACCCGCCTTATGAAAGGTATGGTGGCCACCATAAAACCCACAACGCACGACCATATTGAAATATTTTTTTCGCAATAAGGGATAATGCTCGCAATATATGATCCCTATAGCACTGTTGATCCACCTTCCTCGGGAAAAGTATCATGCAGGTGAGGCCTCTGGTATAATACTGACACGGTTGACCATCCCATTTGCACATGGCATGCAATGCCGGTAATATTATAGTTCGGTGCAGGTATCACACCTTCCAGCAGCAATGGACATTCCTCCAGCCAGTTACCGCTTCCCTATTGTCCCCCAACATATACGCGCAGAGCTTACAAGCCTGAAAGATGGCTTGCCGTCAGTGCGGCTGAAGTCGGACATTGTGAACTGGCTGTTCTATGATCTGTCAAGGTACACTCTGTACGTATGCATAGACAAACGTTGTACTATTCTCATGGTGCATTGCCTAATGCAGATTTCCTGGAAAACTGTATTCCATTTTCGCGCAACACCTTGTATGCAAGTATCCTAAACTCAAGGACAACACGAAGACTGGCTATGTGAGTACAACGCATTGCACCTCCAACCTACCGTGACTGTCAGCAGTTCCCAGTGAAACTTCGCTCCTAAACGGCGATTAAAAACGCATGTTTCGTATAAGCTCATTTGGTCCTAAACATCTCCCCCTACTGAGCTTTGATACCTGAGTGTCAAGCTGCACGCATTTTGCAATGGCGGCTGCAATCGCGCTCCCGCACTGGGTGTAAGTGGTTGGTGTCGGGGGTGGGGGAAGACGGTTTTTGGAATAATAATAATAAAAGTACCGTTGCCATATCGTTTGTAATGACATGAGAACGGCTGCGCAGCATGGACTCGATACCTATCGCTTCGAGAGCCCTACCGTTTCGATATTTCGTCCTCGGTGAACGCCTCACCTTGCCTTAACATAAGGCGGTTGCACCATACTTTTTGCAGGGCACCTGGGTTATGTCTCTGAGATACAAGGCTAAAAACACAAGAAGGCGCCTGCCACCAGGTAACCCCGTCCTTGAAGACGCTCGTCAAAAAGCGAAGAAGCAATGCACACCTTCATCGTCAGCGCCTCCATTTCTCCGAGCGGGAAACGTAAGGACGGTTCTTATGCTGCATTCATGTGACCTTACTTATTTAGGCGCGTGGTAGGCACGGGTCGTTCACGGGTCGGCACGGGTCGTTCTAGCAACACGTTGCTCTACACTGGGAGCAGTGCGTAGTTAGCAATGACATACCTAGCCAGACGTTGTTAGCAGGACGCTGGGAGCATGCAGTACGTAGTTAGCACTGAGATAGCCAGCCAGACGCTGGGAGCAGTAGACGCTGGGAGCAATCACGTAATTCTAGCAACACGTTGCTCTACGCTGGGGTGGCGGGCACGGTAGCCAGTATGTAGTTAGCAAATGACATAGCTAGCCAGACGTTGTTAGCAGGACGCTGGGAGCTCTCCAGACGTTGCCTGGGAGCAGTGCGTATTTAGCAGTGACATAACTAGCCAGGCGCTGTTAGCAGTACGCTGAGAGCAAGATAGCCCAGACCAATCTCGTGCCGGCCCCGCCGCGGCTCATGCAAGTGATTGATAACCAAACATATGTCTAGTTTTTTATATTTTATTTTCATTGTAAGACGATTGCATGAAGCACAGCAGTTTGAAGCATGGACACGACATTTTGAATAAACATGGGGATGATCCTAGAAAAAATTATGCTCAGGTGAGTAAATTATTTGAATTGCTCTACAAAGACACATACCCGTGGAAGACTACATGGTTGCCTGATGCACACAAACTCGAAGCATGGGCACAACGATTTGACGAAAAATGGACCTGGATGGTGATCCTAGAAAAAAGTGTGTACGCTCCACTGAGTCGAGAGAGCTTTGCAAAGACCACACCTACCCTTAGGGGACTGCATGGATGTCTGAAGCACAGCTGCACAGCAACTCAAAATCATGGACATGACTATTTGGACCGGAGGGATACTCCTAGAAAGTGCGCGTTCCAGCGAGTTGAAAAAACTTTTTGGAAAGGTCCTACAAAACACCTACTCATAGAGGACTACATGGATGCATGAAGCACAGCAACTCCGAGCAAGTCACAGACCTCAAAGATATGTCTTTCCTAGAAAGTGGAACCCTCTTTCAGTCGTTTTTTCGAAAAACCTTCCCAAATATATTATTCGATATATCATACTTCTCGTGCTATATACATAAGTGATTTTCTCTTATGCTAACAAGTCATAGTGACCCGAAAAGGCGGCACTAGTACGTAAGGAAGAATACTTACGAGACATGCCGGCGGTCACTGAAGACGTACACTGACACACGGCATGTGGCTATCAAGTAACCTTATATAGTCAACTATGTCTGACTAATCTCTCTCGTTCTGACCGGCCTCGGTGGCTCAGTCGGTAGCGTGTTCGCCCTCTGATCCCGAGATCGCGGGTTCGAACCCGGCCGAGGGCGCCAGCAACTTGGTGGCAGGGTACAAGTTGCTTAGACACGCCGTCTTCCGCGAGGGACGTTAAATACGGGGTGCCGTGTGATGAGCTTTCATCGCACGTTAAAGAACCCTCAGGTGGGCAAAAGCAATCCACAGACCGACCGCTGTGGCGTCGCTCATGATCTCAGTTGTCTCGCGACGTAAACATCCAATTATTATTATCTCTCTCGTTCTTTCGTTGTTCTTTGTAGCAATTAAGCATATCGCCTTTTCCTTACACTCTTGATCGTGTGACCCATATGAATTAGTTCCTCTTTGCATGTTTTCGTACAAAGTATCTTGTTGAGGATGTAGATAACAACCGCCGTGGCGACTTGATCAACGAATAACCTCTTTTTCTCCTTGATCGCTATCTCGCATGCGTGTCTGGCATTGGTTTTTCCTCATACGACTGTACCTGGCTGCTTTGCATCTTTTATAAATTACATTCACTTGACAGTTTTTTTTCTTGACTTGCGAAGACGTACGTGTAGATAATGGAGTCTTACTTAGTCTTTCTTAAGTAGTGAATAGTTTCTTTTCGCCAAACGTGACTCCAGTATTGGTGTTCCTCATACTTGCAATGCAACTCATGTAAATTAGCTTCTCTTTGTTTTTCTCCAGAATCCCTCTTACGCATTTCACAAGCGATTCCTACCTGATTGCTAACCAGCCTTGAGACTTGTTATCCGTTGGGAGGGGGAAGGCGCACGAATCACACCATCTTTCTCTTTTTTCCGGAGAGCCGATACTAATCGATCCTCGCGTGGTTACATAAGAAGAAATTCCTGAGGAGGAAAAATGAAAATCCCTCCCAGCTGACGCTGTGAGGATTACGAACATGGTAAGCTTTAGAGACATACTTTTTCAAGACATAACACTTTTATTATTCAGATATAAGGACAGTGAACTGATGGCTTTTTTCGACAGGGAAATTCCATAGCCGGAAGGTCGTCTGCCAACCATTCGACTCAGAGAGTACATGTTGCCAGGACACCGACGGAGTGTCAACGTGCGTTCATCACATAGACAACACACTTGCAAACACTCATGCTGGTAATGAAATGTTTCATTAACATTGATTCGATGGAGACATTCATCCAACTGACGCGTCTCGTTTTGTGTCAGTGTAACACCATAGCGCTTCGCTCGACCATCTTTATCCCACATTCTAATGGAGAGCAAGTCCGAGGGGCACCTGTGCACATAAACGTATTCCTCCAGTTCTACCTCCAGGGTACAGTTGCCTTGTTGAAGTACAGTGGAAAATTGTGGCTTTTTAAACTGTAATATCAGTACTATTGCTAGACATATATGGAATCCAAGAGAAGTGACAAACCACCCGCACTTATCCATGTCACACAGTGAAATGACAAGAACGAGGCTTGAAAGAGAATTTTTGTTTCGCTTTTGCTACATGGAATTTTTTTTAGGCAACAGTCTATTTTTAAGAAGGTCAATGGTCATCATACTAATGTAGCCTGCCACAAAATGAAGTTTTGAGCGGACAGCATACTCCATGAAACATAGACTCTCTTCAGCAATTCGTATAGCATCCACTTCATCCACGTAAAGCAACAGACTGTCAATTGTGCATGCCCAGTCTTGGATTACTTTCAAACCTCCTGGGCACGACCTCAGCGAACAGCCACTGTGGACTCCAGCATAGATTTTCTTTGCAATCTTCCAAACATCCCTACTAGGAGGGGGATCTGTCATCGTTTGAAATAACACCATGTCTGTGACTACCTTAAACGCTTCCACTATCACTGGGTCGGATCCCTCTGTCAAACTGCAGTCCATCATTTCTTTCCATGTTGCATGAGGCTTTCCACACAGATCTTGCAGTCGAAAATCGAGGTATTCGATAGTCCTGCGTCCCTCAGGTACATCCGAAGTCTGTGAACAGTCCATATTCAGCCAGTCAATCAAAAAGATAATTTCCCGGTACCCACTTCGAGCTGTCACCAGAGTGAATCAAGTACTGAAGCTTGCCATTCTTGACTCGTCTTTTTATAATCTTTTCTACTGTTGGAATTTGTCGCACTCGTACAAGTTCGCTCTCATAAAAACCACCAATGATATCCTCATTGTTCAGGTCACGTAATAGGTAGGTATTGGGATAACCCCATTTTGATAGCACGCACAATAAACAATTCTGTTGTTGCAGAACTTAAGTACTTCTTTACGAACTGATGTCTGTATTTAGCAATTCGCACGATATTTCCAACGTTGTATCGTGGTTTCTTTGGTGGTCCAGCTGGGGTGGGGTAGAGTCTCGCTCGAAAAATGTGTTAATTTCCTTTGTTTACATCCACGGGTCTAGCAGAAAGAGATCTATGTATTCGATTGTTGTATGCTTTTACTATGAGAGGTAGGATGTTTAGATATCGTTTGTGGCGCTGATATGTAAAGATACGATATAGTGTAGACATTATAGTTCTTTGAATCCTCTCGCAGTGCGCTGCTTTGTACTGGCTATGTGAGCTATACCAATGAATACCCTTTTTCTTTAAAAACGTTTGCACTAAACTGTTGACGAACTCGCCCCCGCGATCCGTATGCAAAAGGGGTGTTCCGATTCGTCTGAAGGCAAGCTTTAAAGCACGTACTATCTCAGGAGGTCTTTTATTACGAATGGGCTCAACTGCAAGAAGGCGAGAAAAAACGTCAATGCAGAATAGCAAATAGCGAAAGCCGCTGTTATGATGTTTAAGTTTCTGTACATCCTTCAGGTCGCTTTGGAAGGTTTCCTTCACACCAAGAGCTACTATTTTACGGAACACCGAAGGTCCCTTGAACTCTTTGTGCAGACTGTAAGGTTAACTCGTCTCCAGAAACTTGACAACTTTGCTCTTCTTTACACGAATGCCTTGCGCAAGTCTTTGTATTCCGCCAAAACTGGCAACATGTTGTGGATCGTAGTAGGCAACCATCAACACTTTCGCTTCCTGCCGTGCACTCGAAGAGCGTCAAGAGTCAGATATGCATTAATCGTAGCTGAAACGTCACCTCTCATCCAAGCAGGCTGCTTATTGTGAAGTTCGTACTGCAATAACTCCACAATAGACGATTGGGGGATCACTCTGCCGTGACAGATAACTCTTCCACTCTCGTCGTACGCCAGTACAGTTGTTATTAGTTGAAGCATTGCCAATACCTTTTTATGATGTCTTGAGGGGAAGTGAGACAGTATCTTTGCATCTTCAAAGTAACTCTTTTCATCTTGAGCTAGAAGAGAATCCATTGTTGATGGCGAGCGCGTTTTGCAGCACGTGTAAGCTGTGGCGATGTTTCAGTAGCGAGAGTTGGTGAGCGTCTGCTTGAAGTCGATACTGTGACACCCTTTTGAAGACGTGATGAGGGTACAATGAGTGACAGCAAATTCAATTTCTCCAGATGAGGTAACATGCGATCAAGATATGGAGGTCTCGGAGTACTACGAGCTCTGGATACGAGATAATAAACGAGGTCAATTATATTGGTATCCTCTTGTGGCTGTCCATCAATAATGATCTGATAGGTTTTCGGATCCCAGGAAATGGTTTGCTGCAGTATATGCAAAAGTTGTTTGGCTTTGACCTTATAACCACTGCTCATAAAAGCAGCGACAGTGTCACTTCTCTCATCTTCTGTCGTCTGTGCGCTCTCTTCTCTCCTTGTAGCTGTCGTAGTCCTATCCGTCACCACATTGGGATGCAGCAAAGAGTGGAGATATTGAATTATCTCTTTTGCTTTGATGTCATCCGGTTCATTCTTGCGCAGTATTTCAGGAATAGGAGATTCGCGATATGAAACAAGCTCATACTTCTGCATGAGTTATACACCGATTGCTTTTGCAATCGCTCTGCCCCCTAGCGATGAGATGAGACCGAGTAGTGGTGGCAAGAGGAACTGCAAAAACCCACCAGTTTGTTGCAATACTCTGCGAACTTTCTGTACACTGCTACCGTCTCGTTTTGCCAATGCTCGAATTGGGGTTGCATAAGGTTTCAGTTGTTTTCGCGCACTCGGAGTCACTTGGATGTTCCCTTTACAGAGATTTCTACAAATCTCTCTAATAGCTGTTAACTGATTCTTTGTAGCATGTTCCAGGAGATGGTAACGTTGTTCGGGTGACTTTGTTTCAGCCAGCAAGTGCAGGAAATGAATATTGTTCCGCACACGCTTCATGTTTTATATACTACCTGCCGTCGGTCGTCAGGGAAAATATTTGTCCACACTCGTAGGTGGTCCGGACACTTTTGAGACAAATCGATTACTACGTATGAATATGGTTCCTTGCATGCATCTTTATATATGGTGGAGAGCAAATCACCTTTACCTCGACCAAACAACTGTCGTGAAAGTAACTGCATCTGATCCGCTATACGTGCAGAACGACACAAAATCAGAGCGCTGCTATTAAACTGAATGCACCGATATAGTGGCTCGTTGACGAATAAATATTGTGTAATAAAAATACATGAACAATTTAGATGGTGACAGCCGGCAACGTAGAAATTACAGATTTCTTTAAGTCGACCTTTGTCGGCCAGACTGTCGTCAAATATGATTAAAGAATTTCTGACATTCTCCAAGTTATCTGGTATATCTCGCGTAAATGTGACCTCGGGGAATTTGTCAAAGATTGGTTGCTTGTATAAGTATATGTAAAATATACGATCAAATGGTTTGTCAAAAACGGATGCTCTGTGAGTCAAAAGTCTTGTTACCAGCGTTGTTTTCCCACTCTGACTTTGCCCCGAAATGGTTATCGAAGCAGGAGTAATGAAGCGGTACGATTCAACCTCGGTCATCTTTTTTTTTTCACAGTGAAATACTATACAGTATGATGTTATGGGAAGTTTCAGAAACTCCCCGCGCATGTAGGAGAGAGACACCGCTCCAATCTACTTGCTAGAGGCAACTAAGAAAGTTTTTTCATAGAATCTGAATTTATTTGACAGTTGCTATACATTAGTTTTCAAGTCGACAATTGAGAAAGTCAATCACGAACAGCATGATGAACTTTGCTGTTGAGTGGTATCCCAACTTCACAGCGATTTCGATAAAACATAGGCTTTCTGTTGAAAGCAACAGAGGATCGATTTGTTGTTTGTAGTCCATCAAATCATCGATTTTGTGTGACCAGTTGGTTAACAAACCGAATGGTGTGTCGTATGAAACGAAACGCTCTCTATTGAGACTCGCATACATGGTTTTGGCAGTCTCCCAGACACCAATGTTTGGAAGACTTTTGGGGAGTTCTTGAAAGAGGACTATATTGGTGACAATCTTGAAAGCCTCCACCAAAGATATTCGTTTCGTCTCCATTAGACCACACCTGGAAAGTTCTTTCCACGATCTGTGCTGCTGGCGACATGGTGCTAGCGTACGAAAGACACTTTTGTTCGATTTGTCGCACTCATCTCCGTCTGGTGTTTCTTCATCACCGTCTGATGAGGACCACGAATCACCGGGTTGAGTTTCAATATCGGACCACCTTGAGCTCTCCTTTGCCATGGCACTCTGGTGTCACCGTCAAGAGCTACTGCACATTTTACTATTTCAAACTCGCTTTTATAACTGTCTCTTTCGGAACTTCATAAATATATTTCTTTTAAAGACTCCACATATTAAAAAAAAGAAAACGTGTTGCAGCAACTGCTTAAGAGAAAATAATATAAGAAATGTGGCGATTACGTTCGGGTTTGCAGACGACTATACAAGGTCTTAAAGATCTGGCCAAGACATAACATGTCTATGCAGGTTAGAAAAAAAAGATGCAGACAGTAGGTTCAAGGCTGTAGCACATGTCCATGCAAGATGTTTCAAGAACTAACAAGATATAACATGTCTACACAAGTTCGTTCACCACGTGGTGTGAGGAGGATGCAGACTTTCAAAAGGCCTGACAAGATATAACGTGACTATATGCATGTTTGTTCACTGTTCAGACATTCAAGGTCATGATTTGCGAAGAAATGTTGAGTTGTCTTTCGTATATAAGCCATCACGCACATTGGGTTTTCTTCAGTGAGAATCTGAGTGTGAAGAGGTATGCCGCCCTCTGAGTACATGTTGAGTCAACTAACTTTTCCCCCATGCGTTTTTTCAGTTTTCCGAGGAAAGCATGTCATCGATTTTGGAGAAACTCAACAAACTGAAAAAGTCGGGAGATGGAGAAATTCAAAAGATGAGTATGTTATCGAAGAATCAAAAATTTGATGTTCTGGATATTCGCAGAATTGAGACAATGTATGGAGACACTGTCTACGTAGAATTACTGACAGACAATGAGACCAAGGTGAAAGTCTACCTTCCGAATAGATTCAAGCGACTTTCGGACGAAGACCTGGAAGAGATGAGACAGTTACCAAACCTCCAAATGGAGAAGAAGGATGGATACCGCAATGGCAAGAAGTTGGCGTATCCAGACATCATTTTCACTAATGGGAAGAAAAAGTAACTTCAGAAATCATGGTCACCTGTCACTTGTGTGCTCCACATGAGCGACAGTTCTACGCAACACCGGTAGGACTCCAAATTCATCTGGCAAACGTACACCAACTGGAGACACCATGCATCCCATTCTGTGAGACTTTATGCACACTTCGAAATTACACAAGACGCTTCGAGCTGCACTTGCATGACAGAGACGAGGCTGGACATGATGTGACAACGTTCTTTCATCTATACGGGCAGTATATTGGTAGTGTGTTGCGATACTTTGGTTTCCCATTACGTTTTTACATCCTTCTCAAAGCAGAACTTGGACGACATACAGTGGATGATGATGAGATACGACTTGATACACGATTCGTGCCTTCCAAGGTGAGGACAGTATGGTCAGAAGTTGACATAGAACCCGCTATTATTCAGTCAGGCAGCAAAATTGCGCACAACTTGGAATGTCTCGAAATCGAAGGCTCTGGTTTTTTCCTCTTTCGTATTCTCACATGCATTATCAATGTTGGACGTCTACTGCCTGAACTAATCGGTTGTAGTGACTTTGAGCTGCCTGCAGAGTTGAAACGAAAGAATAGGTCTCTACTGAATGTGGATTACGGTCTGCACGAGGGTGAGCAAAATATGTGTTTTGCATTTTCCGTGATAGCAGGATTGCATCCTGCTGATCGATTTCGAAGACATAGAGCATCCTCGTATCGGTCATACTTATCTCAGTATGTGCTCCCAGAGTCATTTCCCATCGCGTATCCGAAAGATGTAGAAATATTTGAAAAGCAAAATGGCATCACCATTAATGTCTATGCATATGAAAGGGAAGAGAAATTTGTCTATCCTATAAAAGTTGTGAACGAGGAATGCGAAAAACATGTGGATCTACTCATGATTGACTCTCATTTTGTGGTCATCACAAATTTCAATGATTTGTTTCAAAAACGTGGACGTTTCCATTGCAAGCGATGTACCATGGGTTTCACTACACAAGCTGTCCTGAGTAATCATATAAACATGTGCAAACTTCAGAAAGTAGGCAAGGCAGTTTATCCAAAGAAAGGAGACACTTTAGAGTTAGCTGGTGAGCGTCTTTTGGCTGAAGTACCTTTCTACTGTGTGTATGACTTTGAGAGTGTCCTGTGACCGTGTCTTCATGGAGGAAATGTGTATGAAGATCATATCCCCTCCTCCTTCTGCCTCTTAGTTATACGAGCGTCAGATTCAAATGTTCTCCAGAAACACCTTTTTCGTGGACCAAATTGTGTTGCTGTGTTCATGAGTCTACTGCACAGATTACATGACGAAATTTTGGAGTGGATACAGCAGATTGCACCTCTGGAAATGAGCGAAGAGAACGAACGCCAGCTCGCCGCCGCCACCCACTGTAACTTTTGCAAAGAGTCGTTTGCAAAGAAACAGAAAGTGCCCGACCATGACCATGTAAGTGGAACGTTTCGACAATCCTTGTGTCAATCGTGCAACCTCAATTTCAGAACACCTCAGAACACCTTGTGTCTCATTTGCATTTGCTCAAAAAATCGAAAATAAGAATGATTGCCAGCAGCTGTCAAAAATTCAAATCTATTGACGTTGGGTCCTTTAGATTCATGGACAGTTTGAGTTTCCTAAATGCAAGTCTTGAAATGTTGGTGAAAAATCTGCGTGAGAAGGGGGTGGAAAACTTTCGTTGTCTGCGACAGTTTTTCTCAAACGAAGAACACTTTGGACTTGTAGTTCGCAAGGGAGTCTTTTGCTACAGCCATATCACTCACTTCGATGTCTATGATGAGCCTTGTTTACCACCTCGTGAGAAATTCTTCAATACACTCAATGGAGTGGAAGTAAGTGAAGAAGACTACAACCATGCGCAGAATGTCTTCGAAAAATTCCAAATGACAAGTCTAGGCGAATATTCAGATTTGTTCCTGGTCACTGACACACTGCTTTTAGCAGACGTATTTCAAAACTTTCGCAAATGGACACTTGATGTGCACAAAATTGAGCCCCTGCATTTCGTATCTCTCCCAGGGTTAAGCATGTCCTGCGCACTAAAAATGAGTGAGATACAACTAGAACTCATTCACGACCCTGATGCGTACCTGCTAATTGAGAATGGCTTGCGAGGAGGTGTAACACAATGCTCTCTTCGAAAAGCGACCGCAAATATTCCGGGAACAGAGCAGTTTGATCCAACACAACCGACAAGAATAATTAACTACATTGACGTTAACGGTCTGTATGGATCAGTAATGCGAGAGTCGCTACCCTATGGAGGGTTTCAGTGGTTGACAAAGGAAGAAATTGAGAACCTAGACGTAACTCGCATTCCACATGATGCATCTATTGGTTACTTTCTCGAAGTGGATCTGTTGTATGATCAAGAAATTCATGATCGTCATAGTGATCTTCCAGTTGCACCAGAGAAAATGTCCATTCCCTACGACCTATTGTCAGACTACCAGAAACAGTTGATGGAAAAGTTTGGGCTTCCATCGAAAGCTATTGAGCCAAAGCTGCTGCTAACATTGTTCAACAAAGAGAAGTACTTTCTTCACTATCGCAATTTGCAGTTGTACATGCAATTGGGGTTGCAAGTCACAAAGGTTCACAGAGTTCCAAAATTCAACCAAAAACCTTTTCTTCGTGACTATGTGGATTTCAATCACGAAAAATGCCACTAATACATTCGAGCGTCAGAAAAGTAAGTATATGATTGTTGTGTCGATGCAAGGTGGAGAAGAACGAGAGGAAGGAAGAGGAGGGTAGCTCACGCGGAGCGGACTGACATTCGAGGCATTCGGTTTCGGACATTGGTCCAGGACAGTTGTGCTAGATGACAATAAAGACATAACAGATTGGCGCAGTCGACTACAATGAACCTGCATCCCCCACCAGTATTTCTGCCTTCCCCTGGCAAACCGGCCATTCCCTGGGAGGAGTGGATACAACTCTTCACGACTTACATGGAAGCCTGCGGTGGAACGGGATATGCATCTACACGTAAGAAGTGCATTTTACTGAACTGTCTTGGAGTGGAGGGACAACGGGTATTCCGTACTTTACCTGCTACGGCAGTTTCCTCGACCGTTGATGAGACGGAAGACGTGTATGCTGCCGCGGTGCCGAAATGCTGTTTTCGGCAGATTTTGCATGCAAGTGAGGAAATTTGTAGACTGTCGCCTCACAGTGACGGACGAACAAGTTTTGAAACTCTTGCGTAAGCCAAACCTCAAACAGTTTCGAGCATTAAGTGCTCATGTAATCCTGTTTCAGTTCTCCCAGGCAGTGCTTCAGATGAAACAACCACTATACTTGGGTTTCACAATACTGGAACTCTCAATGCTTAAGATGTTTGACTTCTATCACAATCATCTGATGCGTGTAGCTCCCGATACTAGACTGTTGTACATGGACACAGATTCCTATATAATATTGCTGAGCGATGAAAAGACACTGCTTGAACTAGCTGACGATCACTTGGACAACTCAGCCTATGAGCAAGACAATCCTTTGTATTCGACGAAAAACAAAATGGTACTGGGCAAGTTTAAGAATGTGATGCCTCGTGATCATACACTTGGTTTTTGTTGCTTAAAACCCAAGCTATATGCACTAGATCTCTGTAGCAAGAAACAGTACAACCGTGCCAAAGGTGTAAAGCTGTGTGAAGCACGAAAACTTCACTTTTCCATGTACACAGATGCTCTTGAACATGGCACAATACACAGGGTTAAACAGAACCTCATCGTGCAGAAGGACAACGTAAACAAAAGCGTGACCGTGAGCAAAATAGCTCTCAACCCTCTGGACACAAAGCGATATATTTGCTCGGATGGAGTAGAGACATTACCTTTTGGTATGACAGTCTTGTGATTAGCTACTGCAATGAAAGAGTGGTGACTGTATCGTAGACTTTGTTATGGAGTTCACATGTTGAATAATAAAAAGGGAAGTCAATGCTTTTCTCAAGCAACACAAGTGACGAACCTTTTTTTTTGTATCCCACAGGTACTTGTAATTGTAATTAAAAGTCCAGTGTCTCACAAATGGTTGCAGTTGTGTTATCCCTATTCTAATAATTGTATGCTTGATTTAGAGAGCGATGACTATATGCAGCACCATCTTGTATTAACATTCCCGAAAAAAATGCTTTTTTGGAGTAATGCTCTCAACGTCCTTGTACTCGCACAAAAGTTTTGTATGTAGCTTATCTTGTAATATTGTTATAATGTTGTGCACGCATCTCAGAGTCTCAAAATGAAATTGTATACTTGATTTAGGCAGCAGATGCCTGTAAGCAGCATGTCTTGTATTATTCTGAAAAAAGTAACTTTTGGAGCGATACTCTCAATGTTCTTGTACTCACACAAAACTTTTTACGTAGCTTATCTTGTAATATTGTTACAATGTTGTGTATCTCAGAGTCTGAATAATGCTTTATTGTATACCCTTTTGTTGGCATAAGTAAATAAAATCAGTTTGTTTGGACAACAACAAACATGTTTTTTATTGATCTCTTAGAGCACACTGCAGCATGACAGCATCTTCCCTTTCTGGAATTGTTTACGCACAAGGGTTGGTATAAGTCTGTCGTTGAGCTTGCAATTTGTTGGTGAGAACCTTCGAGTACACTCTTGTAGTGGAAATCCACAACAGAGAAGTGCACCTACATAGAGACAGTAGAGTCCACAGGTTGCAGATTCATATCCCTGGAGTCGTTTTCGATTATAGTGAAACGATTTCGTGTGATCAATGTATGTGTAAAATTCCTTGTACACTGGAGGGGTACCATAACTGTCGAAATAAGAGATGCTTCCATTCCAGGCAATATGACGTAGTGTCCAGTGTTCTCCATGTGAAGATCTGGGAGCTGGGATCTTTGCTGCGCAATTTCGTCACATGCAAATGTCCCACGGAAGCAAGACCTTGTGCAATGGTTGCGGGAAAACGTTGCATAGAACTCCCACTCTTCCATCTTCTCTAGACGAATTTCACTCGCCGGGCTTTGTTGATTTCCAGAACACGAGGAGTCTCCGAAATTAAAAGTACAGTCACAGCTTCCGTAAGGTTTGCAGCAAATGTCAGTGTAAGGCGAACGTTGGCTTGCACTATTGGACTGAGTGAGTGGACCTCCACGTCTGGTGTGAGGTGGTAATAGAGCATAAATTTTTCTTTTTGATAGGCCTCTGGAGGTAGGGGGATGTCTTTGCGCTTCAGTTTGTGAAGCAAGTTCATGTAACCCTTTGTGTAAATATCCCGTGGAAAGTCAAAGTCATCCGTGTACTGTTGACCACCAACATCGAGCACTGCTCTCTTTAGTTTAAAATGCTCCAGTTTGAAAGGGTTTCGCTGCAAGTTGCCCTGGTATGCAACACTCTTGACCATCAACACCGTCAATTTTCATGGAACTCTTTCACTGTAGAGGTCGTCGAATATCGCCTGAGACTGGTTTGGTGCAATCGTTCTGTACTTAATTTCCAAACCTCGGAGGAGATACGAGGCAGGTGTCGTTTGAAGTCTTCGCTCAATGCCGACAAGTACGCTGGGTGATACCTGCACTCGTCGAAGGTAGAGGACAATGCGTGCAAACTCCACTGTATGTTTTTCATTCTCAGCGGGGCCAGAGAGAAGTCTAAATTCGTCAGTCGTTTGCCTCAGCACAACCCTGAGATCGGTTCCATTAAGCAAAAATTTTTCCTGCCGGCAGATGTCACTGAAGATTGGTGCATAAAGATCACAGAGTGCAGATCCTTTAGTACATTTGTAACGAGCAAACATTCCTTTTGCTTCAGCAGGCACGGCAAAATTTTCTGACTCTCCCACTGGATCTGGTTCGTATAACATTGCGGACAGTGTGTGAGTTTGAGTAACATTGTTTGCATTGGTAATGATATCCAGGTAGGAGCGATATGCATAGTGCTCGAAATTAGAAACCAGTGTCGAATTTAGATAAATATGCACATGTTGAAAGAGGGAAGAGGCAAAACTCTGAACGGGGATCACGTTGTCTGGTGTCACAGTCGTGCCTACCGTGGCGGATGCCACGTCCCCATTTTTGCGAACATTCTTGCATTGAATGTGTAAGAAACTGATAAACAATTAGGGTGATTTCCTCTTCGGTATCCACTTGATACTTGAGTACCTTCACAGAATGACCTTTATCAATCTCCGAGCGACCAATAATCTTCTGAGTAAAGCCAAGTTTAGCTGCCAGCGTGGAACTGAATTCCAAGCCGGCATTCAGCGGAAGCTGTATTTCATAATTACCAGTTGCACGTATTATTCGTGCCTGTGTCCTGTAATGCTTTGCGAGCAACTGTTTGATGGGTGGGAGAATGTTTTCTCCCGCCTGAAACTTGATCTTCTCCTTTGTAGTTGTAGCACCGAACATGCTTGTCTCTGTTATCTCATTAACATCATCTGTGACATTCTTGATTGCAAAAGGAATATTTACCTCTGTCAGGGCAACTTCCCACATACCATCTAGACTTATGGGTTGAGAGAGCTTAACACGAAACTTGCTCATCGTGTTATTGGGAAATTCATTAGTGGAAGCATTCGAGAGCAGATTTACATAAAACTGGCTCGCCATTTTCCTCCTTTCTGGTAAACGTTAAGTTGCACGCACTACTTTTATATGCAACTGGTGTGCCACTGGTTTTCTAAGTCGAGGAAAATCTCGAGAGATGTGGTTCGAGATAGTCACCCTGAAAGAGCTTCACTTTTCCACTTCAGACGTTACACACACACCTTACAACAACAAAAAAATCACCAGATCCTCGCTGAAGATAATGTTATGCGAGAAAAGAAAAGCTGTTTGTTGCTCAAGTCGCAACAGAGAGATACACGAGTCAAGGTAATTGATCCGAAAACTTGTTTTGCGAAAGGGGTACTTAAGCGAAGTTTTTTCCCGGCGACCACAATGTGGTATGCTTTTCCTCAAGATTGGCAGGAGTTCTGAGGAGAACACTTTGACGGCAAAGTGGTGCGTCCTACTGTCGTCTTCAAATCTTATTACAGTCTCTATTCTTTTCAGTGATGTTGTGTGGATTGTGTCGTATATGCATGGATGCATGAGACACAGCATATCGGAGGACTACATGGATGTATGAAGCACAGCCGTTCAGAGGACTACATTGATGCATGAAGCACAGCAGTTCAGAGTCCTTCACCACTAAAGGTCAGCCCGTTATAACTCTATATACTATATGGTTGCGCGTGAGCATACATTGTGTGCCCTCCCGTAAAAGTTCTTAACAATGTTTGTGTAAGGTGTGTTCTTAGAAATATCATTATGTGACAGTTTGTGTGCTGCATTGTGTAGCAGATGTGACGCATCCTTACGTATGTGTCACCGTGTAGTAATTGCAATACTTTGTGTGTTGCAGGTGATGCAGTTCAAATTGATTCAAATAAAATATAAAAACGAGACATGTGTTTGGTTATCAATCACTTACATGAGCCGGGGCGGGGCCGGCGCGAGATTGGTCTGGGCTATCTTGCTCTCAGCGTACTGCTAACAGCGCCTGGCTAGTTATGTCACTGCTAAATACGCACTGCTCCCAGGCAACGTCTGGAGAGCTCCCAGCGTCCTGCTAACAACGTCTGGCTAGCTATGTCATTTGCTAACTACGTACTGGCTACCGTGCCCGCCACCCCAGCGTAGAGCAACGTGTTGCTAGAATTACGTGATTGCTCCCAGCGTCTACTGCTCCCAGCGTCCGGCTGGCTATCTCAGTGCTAACTACGTACTGCATGCTCCCAGCGTCCTGCTAACAACGTCTGGCTAGGTATGTCATTGCTAACTACGTACTGCTCCCAGTGTCTGTAGAGCTCCAAGTGTAGTGTCGCGTGTCGATATAGTTACGTCATAGCTCCCAGTGTAGACAAAAGCCACTACTCAGGTATACATGCTAACTTCTGTGCCCACTCTTGCGCCTTGCGCAGAGTTGTAGTTCACACGTTCCGATGTACTGTTCCCTCTCTTCCTCGTGTGTATAGCTCTCACAGGAATTCCTCGGGCACACTGGTGTTAACGTCGACAATGCAATTACACGGTTCATAAACCAATATGGCGAAAAGGTGATGACTCTAGCCTCGCTCAAAAGTGGAGGAATACAGCCCATCGCAGACTTCTGGAAACTAGTAGAAGCTGAGAAGGATGAAACAAAAAAGTGTAAGCCTTAAAGCTTGTGTTTAAGTTAACATGATTGTACATATTTCTCCGTCATCTCTCCATCTTTGCCAGATGTCCTTGCTGCGGGGGTGCTGTATTTCTTGCCATTGCTTGTGCGGGAGAAAGCCGGTGCACTTTTTACAAAAAATGGTACGAGTGGTGTATACGTATAACGTGCAGCATGCCTATAATCGCTATAATTGCTGTTATTTCATTGGAACGTTGTAAAAAGAACGATCCCCCAGTCCTTTCGCACAGAAAGGCTATGTTAGAAATTTTGAGCGTATTTGAAACGCTTGAGTTGATCACATCTTAATTTCTTGTGGTCTCTGATTATTTATTACTAGTAAAAGGAGGCATTGTCATCGCCCTGCACAATAAGATGTTTCCATTCTGCTTTCAAGGACAATGCACAAGAACACTTTCATCCGGTTGTTGTCTACAGCGGAGATGACGTCTTCAGTAGCGACTCCGTTCATGTCCACGTTGAGTCATTGAGGATTGACGTACTTGATTTCACTAGCGCCATCTCCACCCTTATGGCATCCTACTGGGCTTTCAACATCAGATATGCAAGACAAGCTGCTAAAACACTGTCGTTGCTGGAAGCATTCATTGGGATTGAAAATCAACATCTAGGTGTGCTGTGCTCACGAGCTATTGCAGCCGTGAGATGCTAAGACCATCGGAGACTGAAGTGCATCTTTTCTCTTTTTTATACAGGGTGGTGACTTGAAAAAGTTCACCGACAACCGTCACGAACTGCTTCGCAATTAGTAAACTTGCAGAAACGTTGTGCTGCCTATACGCGTAGAGCATACAAGCGGATTTAAGCCACATAAACTTCAGATTGATTTAAGACTGCAAGAAAAAGTTTCGGTAGCTAATGTCCACACCCAACGACAGAGCTCAACCGGAGGCGTTGCTGACGGCAGGTAATGCAGCGGTCGCCTGCGACTGTCGGCACCAGTTGATAACTCTCTCCCCGGATGGTGCAGGGCACCGACACCATGACTGAGCCCAGTAGGGACCCTACGCCGTCTGGGGTGGGGAGGGAGGGCGAGTTTTCAACTGGTGTCGACAGCAGCAGAAGACCGCTGAATTACCAGTCGCTACAACGCCTTCAGTAGAGCTCTGTCGTTAGGTTCGAACTTTTCTTGCAACTTTTCTTCCAGCCTTGAATCAACCTGAAGTTTGTGATTAAATCCATTTGTATGCTCTAAGTGTGGACAGCACAACGTTCCTCGCAAGTTTAGTAATTGCGGAGACGTTCGTGGCGGTATCGGTGAGCTTTTCTCAAATCGTCACTCTATTTAACGTTCACATTAGTGTACTAGTATTTTTTACCTTTCCAGAAAGATGTTCTAATGAAACGCCACCACATTGTAGCTTTATTCATTGACAATTTATTTTATTTGCACAGGACATGACGGTGGATATTCATGCCGGCACAGGTGTTTCTAATGCCACTAAAAGCGCGAAAGGCATACTGCGCATTTACTGTAACATTTTTTTTCCTTTTTTTGCCTTTTCGGAATGATTTTCTAATGAGACTGGCGTGTAAGCAGCACATTGTATTTTTGTTCATAGACATTTTCGTTTTATTCCTACAGAAGATGATTGTAGAAATACGTCATCACGTGTATTAATTTATAATTGCACTAAAAGTGCTAAAGAGAAAACGCTCCTTCACTGTAACGCGTGTTTTCACTTACTATTTTTGCTTGTGTACGAGATTGTTTTAATATGCTATAAGGTGTAGCCGAAACGCGTGCTAATAAATGTTTGCACGTTAACTGTGTTGATCATGCATACGGTGTACGCATAATGCAACTGTTGGGCCCTACATGCTATGATGTGTCACTATGTCCCTATACGGGGTGTCCAGGCTAAATGTGAACATGACTTCACGTAACTCGGCCTGCCGCGGAAAAACTGATGCCGTAGCTTGAACATTTGTGTAAGAAGCAGGTGCTGCATTGCAAGCAGGGTGTCGAACCGAACCCGAACCCGAACCGAAAACCGTACCCGAACCGTTATTTTTGCCGGAACCGAACCCGAACCCGAACCGAAATTTTCATGACACTGTTGAACCCGAACCGGAGCAGAACCGTAAAAAATAATAGCGGTAACCGGTTCGCAACAAAACGGTTCGGACATAAAAGAAGTCAGCATAAGAGTTCCTCCCTATCCCCGAGCGAAGACACATTGGTATCATCATCACGCGCCTATATCATAAATTTCAGAAATGTTCACCTAGCAGTCAGACGACGACGTATAGTAAGTATACTTTCAGCGTCTTTTTAACATGTTGAAGCGCAGTTGTCCTTGTGAGCGCCGCGGCTAGCGCCCCACGCACGCGGTGCGGCGTCTACTCTTCAGAGACCAGGTGCCACGCGGACGAATAAAACACGAATGGAGTAGGCCAGTTATATAGCTCTACAGGACGAATATGTGATCAAATAAGCGCCCAAGATTTCCCTTTACACGTGAGCAGCACAAATTAAACAAGTCAAACATGAGAAGTGGAGAAGGAGCGTACGCAGAACGGTGCATGTTTGATTGGTCGTGCTTTGAAAAGTAAATGTGGTTCTGCTTATTGGTAGCGCAGTTGTGTCGTCGTGACACATTGCCGTTGTGTTGTGGATTAATAAGTACACTGCTGTGAGCTCGGACAGAGTAAGGCTTGCAGGCTTATTTTCGACATGCTTCAGTACGGTTTCAGATCGATTTACGCTGCGAAGGCAGTGTGCCGGCAAGTACTGTCGTCTATGTTACGCTGTCCATCTTATTAGGCTTCCTTTAAGTGTATCTTGCTGGCATTGTGCGTGTGAAAAAAGATATTTTGGAAACAGAAAGTAGCAGGACTACACCGCTTCAACAGCGTGAACTCTAGTTGCAATAAGTGTTCATCCATTTCTCATTTCTCTCACTAAAGGGCTACCTCACCGCTAGAGACGTCAATGCAGACAACAGCAGTAAGCTATTAGCCACGCATTTCCTGATAAAAGCAGTTCTATGGAACATATATAACGGAAGCGTTTGGAAGGAATATATATAACGGAAGCCACTGCCTGTTTAGAACTTGAGCACGGAGACGTGGTGGTGGTTCTTCCACCAACGACGAAATTCCTCGCGACCCAGACCTCGCAGTTCGATCATCAGGCGAGTCCTCAGGGCAACTGGGCATGCGAACATCAAGTTCACAAGGATGGCGGCGGCAGGGCCGTATACAGTCCGAGTTCAGGCGTACCACAGCTCATAGCTGGTTTCTGCCACCAGCAGCAAAAAAAAAGAAGGTT